>NC_143565.1:4914705-5218676 GCF_054136105.1 Typopeltis vanoorti | reverse complement strand
AAGTTCAAGAATACTTGGAAAGGTCGTGGGCACTTAAGTGCCTTTTAGGATCCCTGATAGGATAAGATTAACCAAATTACCACCTTCCTGTAAAAAATATATCCTGACATACACTCTCAATGGGCATACAGAAGAGTATGTTATACTTGATAAGAAATTATATTCCTATTTTATTATTGTATAATATAATATATTATATTCTTGTATTATATTCCTATTTTATTCTTCTATACACAAGCAACTTGTATATAGAAGCAGTTAACTTTGCATCAGTATTATTTCATGTGACTACCACCCACAAAAAATTTTTCTATAAATGTATGATACATTTGTAGTATAAATCTATAATACTTTTGTAGAGAATTTTTTCCTCTTATTTTTATTGTTTCTATATTTTTTTATACAGACCAGAAAACCTACTCAAGAGACCAAACATGGAAAGTTTTCAAGCAACTTCAGGAGTTCAATAAGTGAGGTGGTGGTCTCACACTGGGCAATGAAGTTTGGCTACCACATAAAGACAAATTACAAACATCCATGACCATGGCAGGATTTGAATCTGTTCATTAGCTAACCAGGCCAGTAATTGCCTTAGTATCCCATAATGTAAAGCATACTTCCTTTAGCTATGTATATTGCTATATATGCTTTCCTTAATACATAGCAATATAAAGCTATGTATTAAGAGAACGGTCACTATCCATATTAGTTTTTGACATTTATTAAAGTGGAAAAGTAAAGGGGCATTCATCATAGTATAGGGGCTGAAGATAGCCTGATGTAGGTTTACATCCTAGGTAGTTAAATGAATTCACCTGTTCTAAAATCTAGTTATCTATTACTATTTTAGTTCTTACTGGATCTTGTCCTTTAAAGGACATCGTTTTTGATTTTTCTGTTGATATTATCATTCCATAATCTTTGGCTATCTCATTTAAATTTAAAAATATCTTTCTGTAAGTTATCTTCAGAATTTGTAATTTTTATTTAGTCATCAGCAAAAAAGGAGTATTTAAGTTCACAGTAGGGAAAGTTTAACCACCTTACCGGCCATTATGGATCAAATACGCATCCTCATATGCTTCGTATCCATCATATATTTCAATGTAATATCAATGGTAATACAATTTTAATATGCACTTCGCATCCATTGTAACTTGGACGTATATATACGTCCTGGCCGGTAGCATAGTTAATACTTTGATGGAAATTTTTATTCCATTGTATTATTATTTCATTTAGATAAATATTAAAAAGAGTTGCTGAAAGTGGGCATCCCTGCGGACTCCTTGGTTTATCTTTCTCTCGTATATGATAGCTCATTATTTAATCTTATTTGTATTTGATTATTTTCATATATACTTATGATAGTTTTTAGAATATTATTTGGTATTTGTCTTTCTTTTAATATGTTAAATAAAATGCTTCTTTTAACTTTGTCAAATGCTTTTTCAAAATCAATAAATGTAATATGTGTTTCTAAATTGTATTCTCTTCTTTTCTCTATTATTAATTTTAGGCAAAATGCCATGTCTATACATGATTGTCCTTTTCTAAATCCATTCTGTACTTCTAAAATGATGTTTTCAGAATATTTTATTAGTTTATTGAAATTCTGCTATACATTTTGTAACAGGAATTTAGTCTACTTATGCCTCTATAGTTTTTAGGGTCATCTCTGCCTTACCTTTTTTAAAGATAGGGATCACAATTGCTTTTTTCCATTCTATTGGAGGGTTACTAGTTGAATAGATTTTATTTAAAAATAATAGGTCTTTCTTTAAACCTCATTCCTGCATATTTATATAATTCTGAACCTAACTTTCTCCTCCAGGTGATTTTTCGTTTCTTCTTTCTTTCAGGCTGATTTCTAATTCTTCTTTTGTTATTTCCTTTTCATTTTCATTAAATGTTTGCCAGTTATCTTTTTTAAAATATTTATCTGTCCATAATTCTGTATAGAAATTCTTCTAATTTCAATTCAGTTCAATTTTATGTTTTCTTTAGTATTTGTACTTAAATGTTTCAAAATCTTATATACAGTGGGTCTTATTTTATATAAATCATGTTCTAAATTAGAAACAAATCTGTTCCATGATTCTCTGTCTTTTTCTGACTTCTCTTTTAGCTATGGCTCTTATTCTCTTATATTCTATTTCATCTTCTAATCTTTTACTGCTTAACAATTTATGATAAGCTTCTTTTTTCATTTTGTTTATTTCTTTGATTGTATCATCCCATATCTTCAGTTTTTTTTCTTTTTATTGAATTTTTGGTCTTTCCTAAGCTTTCATTTGCTGCAGTATTTAGTATTTTTTATATTAAGCCATTCTATTTCTATTTCTTCATTTTATCTAAATATTAGTTAATTCTTTATTCATATAGCCATTGTATATTTTCATCATTTAACACGTTCGCTGCTGACTATGGGTATAGTCGTAGTTGGTATATGAGCCTCACAAGCCAACTACAAATATACTCATATTACGATTACCGACCTCCTATGCCAAGCACGAGTTAACCCGTAGTATAAGCACATTAATTTGGATCCTTGGCTTGTGGATAAAGTGGAGGGCATGTCTGGGGGGCTTGGTAGAAGGAAAATAATTTCGGCAAAAGTATAGTATATTATAAGACGTATTGTTGCATAAACTGTGTATTTATTAATGCAAATAAAACAATTTTTTGAAGTTTTTTCAACATATATTTATATACAATATATCATCATCTGAGTCATTGCTAGAGTCGTTTATAGGATTATAATAATCTTCGGAATCGGAACCAAATACTTCATTCCATTCATCATCGCTCATATTAGCGCAAGCTTCTAATTCTTCATCAGTAAGCTTTCTTTTACTGGCCATGGTGTAATTGAAGGTTTTTATTTAGATAATTTTAAATAACTGTAAGACCAGATACAATAAACCTTACTGCACCGAATGCTGAATGTCACTGACCCTGAACTCAAGTTACACAGTTGTCAGCGCATGTAAGACATAGGTGGGTGGGTGATACGAGATTACTCGTAGTTGGCGTATGAAACAAAATTCTGTCTGATAAGCCAGCTGCAAGATAACTTCTACTGACCTTGTAGAAGTGGAAGTGCTTGGTGGGTGGTAACAAACTATGCCCGAGGAGCGTGGCAGCAAACATGTTAATAATCTAGTTTTATAAACAAACGTTTTAAATTTTCTTTCTGTTCTTGTTATTTGTAGCCATTTAGGTGGTAATCTTTTATTATTTTAACGAGGAACTGGTCACTACTTATTTCATATCCTTTGTTTGAGTTCTTACTGGTTGTTGGAGACCTAAACAACAGATTATGAAATGAATTACAGAATTAAATTCAGAATTAACATACAGAAAGGTTTTGTCAAAATATGCGGAAATAGCAGAACTAATAACAATCTGCATCAGAGAGAGAGAAAATTCTGCCCAAGACACAATAGGCGTTGCTAACATTGTGTTCCGACATAAATGTAAGCATAAATTCACAATGAAAGAGCATATACAAAAGAAAAGTATTTTGCTATTGCTGGAAGTAATGCTTTGAGATTTGTCCAAAATACAAGAGTGTGCATAGAATTTGAAAAGTCAAGTAAACACCTATTTAGTGCTAACCGGGATAAAAATGTGCACTAAAATTCTAAAAAGAAACAAAGAAAAAAATCCCAAATGTGAAATTAGCCTGAAATATGCAAATATTATTCAGTCAACTGTACTAAATTATATAAATAATTCAGTGTATCTTAAACTGAAATATAAGAATAATTCAGATGTATAATTTAGTACAGTTGGTTAAATATTTTCCACTGTTTTCACATGTGTATTTTGTTATGGATTTACAGTTGCCTCCACATCAGAAAGATATTATTCAAGGAAAAGTAAGAGTTTAATAATACCAAATAATACCAAACTCTTCAGATTCTGAGAATCAGTGACAAAACATGAATAAAATGTTGAACTCAGCTAAAAGAACATGCAATAGAGTTGTCTGCCAAGATACAAAAAATAAAAATCATGATCTGTAGCTGGTGTAGCATAGATGAAAGTGATACAATATAGCACAATTTTTAATGTATTCCTAATTCCGGATAGTATTATGTGAATATTATGAAATTTGTGTTCAAATTAAATTCAGAAACTAACAGAAAAAAAGTGCAAGAAAATTTATAACCAGTGAACATAAGATCTCTTTCTTATACTTTCTTCATCAACATTACCACAATGCCATATACATATTTCTTTAAAATGGAATAATAACTGAAGCATTTAAAAAACTCATTAACTTAAGAAAGTGAATTATGTACCCATATACAAAGTTCTGATATCATAATTTTTAAAATCATTTTCAGCAATTACAAACAGAAATTTACGTGAATTATTAAAACAGAACGAAAATTATGCATGTATATACCTACCTTGCATGGCTTTAAACTGAAGAGGTGTGATGTGTTCAAACCCTGGAGCTGGTACATCCCAATATATCGATGGCTTTCTTCTCCTAGAGCGCGGTCTATCTCTACCACAACTGTCACTAGGAATGAAGAAGGCGATGTTGAGATAAAGGCAAAGTTCTTCTCTAACTTTCTTTGCTACAATAATATATAACAATACTAAAAAAATGGTAGTTATTTTCAACTTTGAATTGTCATTAATCAAAAGATAACAATTTCAAGCATACGTCCTTTTTATTAACATACATACACACAGAAGAACTTCAACTTCTTTAAGGTATAATTTCCTTATACGAAAGTTTTCTTGCAGGTATTTCCACACTGCTAACAACTGAATGTATTACTAGGATTCAGGTGCATTTCTAAACTTAAATAGCAGTGCAATGTGTTTCTGACGTGGTATTTATAAAAGTGAAACAAACTTCCAAAACAAATGGACTGCTTGCACAACTCAGAAATAATATAGCTTGTCTCAAAAAACTTCTCATTACTCATTCAAAGATTTTTTAAAAGCTGGACACTTAAGATGTACTTGGCAGATATATAACACACGGGCTGAAAACCATGTTAACATAATCTGCACAGTTTCCATACAACAAATAAAATAACGACACAGAAAGCAGAACAACAAAACATGCTAATGTTAAGGATTGCACTTAAGAAAAAGTTAAAACAGATAAATTTACTTTCAGTATTAGTTAGTTAAAAATAGCCTCAAGTCTCTGATTTTGGTTTACTTCAAATTCTGATCTAAAAAAATGTATTAAATTATTTCTTTCAAAAATGTCAAGGAACTGACAGTCTAAAACCCAAACTGAACTGAATTACTGAAAGGATTAGTAGATTCCATAAAAACCTTGGATGTGTTCAGTCAACCAATCTATTCCAACAGTATAAGTTAAATACCGAAGAATAAAGTTTATAGATATAAATAAACAAAGAAAAAAAGTTGAAATTTGATAAGGTTTGGCTCAATTAATGATTTCTGCTAATTCTGCACAATGGATTTGAAGATCATTGTTTGAGAATGAAGAAAATCAATCTTAAATCTGAAGAGAAAGTCAAGCTAGGTATGAAGATATAAATCTAAAGGGGGGAAAAATCAGTTAAAATTCCTATTAAGTTAAAACAAATGAATAGACACACAAGAGTGGAAATGTTTGATATCACCATTTTAATAACTGGCTATAATGAAGTCTACTTAAATGAAATACTTTGTCTTCCAAAATGTTCCACTGCACATTAGTGATCATCATAGGTGGCCCTCAAATAGCTTGGATGTGTTCAGTCAACCTTCAATCCATTCCAACTGGTGAGTCAAGGACCATAGTGTTCTGTATTTTTGGATATAAAAAGTCTATGCATTTACAAAGGAGAGGATTTCTGATGTACGGTATTTCATGCATGGTGCATACCAATCAACCTTTCAGAATCTGAAATCAAGACATTTTTAAGACTTTTATAGTACTTCTAGTTGTCAGAGAACCTTTCATAAACAAAACAAAACACTAAGTTACAGAGGAATATAAATTATTAAAAAAGTAACTAAATCACTCACCATGCAAATCACCTCCAATTTGCAGACCAATGTGATTGCTACCATCTATAGCAATTAAAAATTGATCAATTCAAATAGTGCTTCAAATATTAATTTTTTTTAAATACATGATAATATTCTCTTGATATTTCTTCAAAAATAGTTTAGGTTTCCTCTTTTACTGACTATTTCAAAACCAGTGTATTCACTTTATAACTACTAAGAGCAACAACTACCATTGAAAAGTGGTGGTGGTGGGGATATGTATAAGGACTGCATGAGGTGGGAGGACCAGCCGTGCTTGACAAAATACAAATTTTAAATATCACAGTCACTATTTAATATGACTAAACATCTAATTACATTAAATTTTTTAAATTATTTCTATCAGATATCCTGCCAAGAAAAAAATCTGAAAACAAAAAATTTCCAATAAACTGTCCTTTCGAAGTATTACGATCAACTTGAACATACAACAAGGAAGAATAAGAAGGCATTAGCAGCTAACTTAATAAGTTGTGAATAATAAGATAGCATTTTGGATCATAATTTAAAGAATGCCTAATGTTGAAAAAGACAAACTTATGAAGGGAAGAAATTGTAAGCAATGTTTTATACACTCAGACTACCATTTTTTTTTTTTTTTTTTTTAAAGATGACTACTCTGATCTCTTTAGGGAAATGAGAAATATGAAGCTCGTTTTAAAAAATGCACACAAGTTTTTTATATGAATAAAATAAGCAACTAAAAATCTCTCAAGTTATCAATGTTCACTGTCCTGGTTGAGCAAGTGCATAGTATACCACTCTGCAAACTGTGGGTTTGAATCCCATTATAGCATGGATGTTTATGAATCTTTAGTTTATAGACCAACCTGGTTGCTAGATGCAGGTCAGCTTGAAAAACGTTCTATGTTTAGTCTCTAAAGCAGGGTTTCTTGATTATCTAAATCTCAGTCCATCCAAAGTAATAACATACTAGCAGTTCACCTTTCACGGGTAGGATTTGCATAAAAGATCCTGCCCCATGAATATACTGCAAGTGTTTAAAGTATAAAGTTAGTACTTTTCATATACTTCTTGATTACAAAAGGATTGTTATGATTAGCAATTTATATAATTAGTTACATTTTTCTAGAAAGGGACCACATAAAATTCAAATCTAAGTTGGATGTGATATTACAGAACTAAAATATTGATCTCTAGAATATATCTGAAGAAAAAAAATTCAGACTGCAATACCAGAAAATTCAAAGTAGGAAAATAAGTTCAAATCAATTCCTAGCCTTCACGGATTAATGATCAATCCATCCATTCAAACTGCACCTAATAACGTACATTAAAAAATCTTTATCAATAAGTTAGCCTTTAAAAACTGATGGAGTGCTGTATAAAACCAGATAGTTTTATACATTCCTTATTGAAGGATGGAAGTGAAGAGTGAAAAGACTATTCTGTTTTCTACAGTAAGGTTCCCAGTTTATTCAAACTCTGGCTAATGTACAAGAATACAATTTTTTCAACTTATCCGTGGGGAACAGTGCTAAAAAGTAAGGAAGAATTATGACTATATATAAAATATAGTGAAAATGACCCCCCCCCCTTCAAAATTTCTATAATATATATAGATTAGAAATGGCACTAATTGTGGAGCCTTTCCAGGTCTTTCATTTTTAAATACATGTATTTTTTCAGGCACTCACCTGGAGAAGTGAAAATATTAAATGTGAATCTGCTGCATTGTTTTTCCTATTTTAAGATATTTAACTCACTATTCTCCTACTCCATTAAAATAAAAATTACTTAATTAAAAAATAATAAAATAAAATTCAAAATTGGAAAATATCAAAATTTCTTCATTCGAAATTGAAATTTCTTGCTGACATTATCTACATCTGTTAGATAAATTCCAACAATCTCTCTTGATGTCAACTATCTTAAGTTGTTAGGCATTTAATAAGGACATGAGTGGTAGACACAGTACAATTTTAAATAAAGGCTTCACATATGTAAAAGAAAACTATAAAGCTTACTCCTGTATGATGCTTATGACATACTGAGCGAAATACACAGGAGTATTTACTAAATTCTAGTTCTTTTACATGTGTGAAGCCATTATTTAAAATATTGCACTATCTTAAGTTGTATCAGTTCATTATATAAACTTCACATTCAGTGATACATTAGAACTAAATATTCATTATCATAACACTAATTACGGGTATAGAACATATTGGTCTGTTCAGGTCTCATTATTCATCCAATATCCTTTTTTGAGGTCTACCCTGCCTTTTCTTTCCAATTGGCGTATATTTTAGTATTTGTTTTGGATGTCGAGCGTTGGCCATTCGGTTTACATGTTCAATCCATTTTTGTTTATAATTATTCTCATCAATCATTCTTAAATATTCTCATTGCTAATTTCCCTGTCTCCCAACACTTACAAATATATCACCAGTTTGGGGATAATGAAAATCCCTTAAGATCGACACTGGTAAATGTATAAAATTTACATACATCAATAAAGAGACATTTCAATCAATCTTATACTTCTCAAAAGTATTTCATATTCCCTCAATCTTTGACAATAATAAGCTAGGTAATTTAGATATAATGTTAATGCTAACGTTACATTCATTATATTAAAATATTACTCAATGCCTGTTCCACCAAAGGAAATTAGGAAATCAAAACTATCCTCGTAGTTCTGTGATGAAAGCTATGCATTACATCAGCAGTTTAATTAATAACAGTGAATAATAGTAAATACTGTCCTTGTGCAAAGTGGTAATTATATTATCACTGACAGATTTTAGCAAAAAACTAAACAATTTTCTTCAAGCTTAAATGACCATTCATCACAATCAGTCATCTGTTCTCTGGTTATTTCATGCAGTGAATGAAAAGCATGATCAAGCTATTAGTAAACACAGACACACACACACTTCATTAAGAAGTGCTTACAAAAGAATTTCTAAAAGTGGAATTTACAAAGAGATTAACATGGCCTAAACTTTCTTTTCAATCTTGTGTTTGTGAAACTGTGCTCTGTTGTTATAACATTTCAAAAGTAATTCCGCTTCTTCTACCCCAAAAGAAAGTATCGCAATAATTATTGAAGGACTAAAGGTTGCTAAACCAAAACCAACCGCAAGTACTCTAATTTCAAAAAAAGTTTTTCCGTACTTTAATATCAGCCATAGCAAGCATTGGCTGCCAATGTGTAGCCATGCTTGTAGCATAAAGCAAAGATGGTGGCAACAAAACAGAGTGATGGCAAAGCACTATCAGCCTTTCTACGAGGGTTGTTTGAAAAGTTTGGTAAATTTCCAATAGACGGCGACACAATTCGTTCATTCATACTTCATACCAGTGTCAGCATGTATTGTTTTCATGAACCCTGGCAAAAGTTTAGCCACGTACAACATGTAGTTCTCGTTTGGCAAACATTCAAAATGACTGTGTTTGCCTTTTTCATAAAAATGGAGAAAAAAAAGTGTTTCGTGCAGTGATAAAATAAAATAAGAAGTGGATGGCCACACAGATCAAAGCCGAGTTAGATGCAGTTCATGGGGACTCTGCACCAGCATTAAAGACTATTTATTTTTGGATAAACGAGTTTAAACGTGGTTGTAAGTCCATCGAAGATGAATCGCGCTCCGGACGCCTGCCTGAGCTCACTATGAAGGAAATGATTGACAAAATCCATGGTATCGTTGTGGAAGACCGCCAAGTGAAAGTGCATGAGATTGTAGGCATCTTAACTGAGCGGATGTAAATATCCTGCATGAAAAAGTGACAGATTTTAGTGTGCGCAATGGGTACTGCGATTGTTGACTGTTGATCAAAAATGCATGCGAAAAGACATTTCAACGCAGTGTTTGGCGATGTTTAATTGCAATCCGCAGGATTTTTTGCAACAATTCTTGACTGTTGGTGAAACTTGGATTGATCACTACACACCTGAGTCCAGGCAGCAGTCAAAACAGTGGACAATGCACGGTGAAAGAGCACCAAAAAAGTGAAGACTGTTTTTGTCAACTGGGAAGGTAATGGCCACTGTTTTTGGGATCCCCAAGGAATTATCATGATAGACTATTTGGAAAAGGGTAAGACAATAACAGGAGTCTATTACGTGTCATTGTTGAACTGTTTAAAAGAAGAACTGAAGAAAAAACGCCAAGATTGGTGCACAAAAACGTGCTCTTTCATCAAGACAATGCACCGTCCCACACACCGGCCGTCGCAATGGCAAAATTGCACGAATTGAGGTTCGAATTGGTTCCACATCCACCATATTCTCCAGACTTGGCCCTGTGTGACTTCTTGTTCCCAAACTTAAAAATTTGGCTTGGTGGAAAAAAATATTCTTTGAACGAGGATGTCATCAAGGTTGTCAATGACTATTTTGCACAATTTAACAAATCCTACTTTTCAGATGGGATGAAATAATTGGAAACTCGCTGGACCAAATGTGTAGATCTCGATAGAGACTAGGTTGAGAAATAAAGGCGATTTCTTCCAAAAAAAAAATGATGACATTTGCAGACTCACCAAACAATGCAATTTTGACCCCAAGAAAATCGTCAAATGTCACCATTCCAGGCCCACAATCTCACGGATAGATGAAACAACCTTCCCATGCTTAATAAAAGTGACCTGCAATACCCTGACAATCTAATTGGCTTGTATGCCACCACGAACAGCAAGTCAGGAGGCACCAGCACAGCATCACATGCTGCGAAAAAGGGTACTAATGAGAAAATCCAACTTTGTAAATAGCCAGTTTGAAAACCTGACCCCAAACACTGAATTAAAAACATGTGGTCAAAAATAAACTTCACAGAACCTTTGAGATCCATTTCACAAATATACACAGCCTCAGTTCTAATCTTAATGATGTTAACTTCCACCTTCAGTCTGCAAATCCTCCTGAAAGAAATTCAAATCTCAATGTCCTCAAACACTACTCATCTCTGCTTTCCCAACTACACTCTTTAACTCCTTTTGCCGCAGAGGTGGGGACTGTGCATATGTTCACTCTGACATATCATGCCAGAGAATATCCACAATCTGAAATCTCACAATTTTGATCTCCTTTGTTTAAAAATTATCCTGCCCATTCCACAAAATTCATATGCTGTCACTACCACACTCCTAATGCCAACCAGCACCCTGAACTTCTCAATCACCTTTCCTTAAATGTTGATTTTCTCCAATCCAACTCTCCAAATAGTGAAGTCATCTTCCTCGGGGACTTCAATGTCAACAACACTAGCTAGCTACCTGTTTCCAATTGCACAGATCAAGCAGGTAGAGAGGATGAGACTTTTGCCATCACAAATGATCTCACACAAATTGTCCACATGCCCACTAGAATACTAGACAATTCTAACCACTCCCCACACACTTTGGACCTCTTCATCACCAGTGACCCATCTAAGTACACCATGAATGTTATCTGCCCTCTAGGCAGCTCAGACCAAATGCAGTGCATATCTCTTTCCCAATGGAGCAACACACATATACAAACACTTGCATCCAGAAAGTTGGCATTACCAGAAAGCCAACTGGGATGATCTTCATATGTACTAATTTTCTTTGGTAGATTACTGTTTCTGGTCATCTGAACCAAACATATGTTCAGAAAGAATCACCAAAAATAATAGTCATTGGCATGGAAACATATATCCCCTGCTTCACCCTAAATTCTCATCCTCTATCTAAGCCTTGGTTCTCCCACAGTTGTACCAAAGCTGTACAAAAGACGAATCAGGCACACCACAACTGGCTTGCATCCAAAACTCCATCTTCCTATACAGCCTACACTAAAGCACAGAATAGCTGCAAAAAAATTATCGCCACATCGAAAACTAATTTTCAGAGTGCTAAAAGCAAGAAACTTGCATCCTGTCCAAATGGCAGCCATGTATTCTGTGCTCTAGCTAAAGCTACTGGCCATAACTTCTGTCCAACACTGCTCCCACCACTATTACACCCAGATGGTACTATTGCATCATCATCCATAGGGAAAAACTACCCTCCTGGCTTCCTACTTCTCCTCCAATTCTTGCATAGCTGATCATGGTAAAAGTTCCCAACCATTCCAAACACCCAATGCAATGGTTGATCTTTCACCAGAAAGTGATCAGAAAAAGTTTGCTCAAACTGTATACCAAAAAATCTCCTGGCACTGATGAAATCCTTCCAATTGTTCTAAAGGTCTGTGCCCCAGAACTGTCTTTCACTTTATGCTGCCTATTTACACTTTCTTATTCCATTGGTATCTATCCTACAGTCTAGAAACTAAGGATTTGTCATTCTTAGGAATGACAAATCCTTACCTTTGAACTGCCATCCAATTTCTCTCGCCTCAATCCTTTCTGAAGTAATGGAAAGAGCCATCAATGGTCAAATTTTAAACTACTTTGAACACTCATCTAATCAATGACCAATGATATGGATTCTGTCACAGTTGATCTACTACATCATCCACCTCTGGACAAACACCTTAGAAAGATTTGGTGAATCTCAAGTGGTTTCTCTAGATATCTCTAAAGCTTTTGAGTTTGGTACAAAGACCTATTAGGGAAACTCCCATCATTTGTTCTGCCCTCTGGCAAGTGGGTAGCCAGCTTATCTTCTATGTATACAATTAATGCTGGGGGTCCCACTAATGCTAGAGTGTTCTTTCACTCACTCTCTTCCTTCTATACATAAACGATCTACTCCATCTGACTACCAATCCAGTACAGTTTTGCTGATGACAGCACATTACACTCCATTTCATTTGACAAATCCTGCAAAGCACAAATCACCACAACCTCCAGAAATGTAACCTCTACTACCTTAAATTCTGATCTTCAAGGCATTTATCAATGGGGTTTGGATAGCATTATCAACTTCAATGCCAGCAAAACATAGCTCTGCATTATTTCCACATAAAAAAGAACCATGTCACCTTTCAAAGTTCAACTCCAAATCCATAGAACAAAATTTCTCCTCTTCTTCATTTATCCCTTCCACTTCTGCCCTCTGGTATAGTCATCCACCATGTTTCCCAAAGAATACAACCCACAGTTTTTCAAATCAAATGTGAATAAGTTTCCTATTGCCCATCCAGGGTACTAACATACTATAGGTTGACCAACCTCTCATGGATGGGCTCTCCATAAAAACATGCCTAGATTCTTCCATTTCATATGGGAAAAAACTATTCAAAACATTCAGTATCTATCTTTGAAAAAAAAACTATTTCCAACATGATATAATCATCACTTTCCTTCTATATTGAACCCTTATCTCAAAATTAAAAACGGCTTCCAATTTAGCATATAAAGCAGGCATATAACAACTTTTCTTACTTGAAACCTTTCAATTTTAAAAATTTACGAAAATTAAATAGAATTAAAGTAAATAAAATAAAACAACTTTAAATCACTCTTGCTAGTCATTACACAATTTCTTAATATTCTTAAGGAATAGCTGGAATCTCTCACTTTTCTGAAACTGAGTGGTGCTGGAATTAGTCGCCTATAACAACAGAGAACAACTTTAAAGAGGGAATTGTGTTAAGGCACATTCGCATGTATACACACACACACACACACAAAAAAAAAAAAAAAAAAAAAAAAAAAAAAAAAAAAAAAAAAAAAAAAAAAAAAACCCAGTCATCGAATGATTCCTTATCACCAGAGAAATCAATAAATGTCTATATAGTGCATATGATATGATTGGGAATTTTTGTGAGGGATGAAACAGATACAACAAACTTCAAAATGGATGACGGCAAGCAGTGGCAGTAGTCACATAAGGAAATGTTCAGATAAAATTATAAAAAGATGCAATTCATAATAGCATACATTCATTATAACAACTGAATTTAGAACCATTTTTAGTTTAAGTAAGAATATATAATTTTGCTTTGCCCAATTCTGCTACTCAAAATGATCTAATTAAAACTACAACTGAGATGACTAGACAAATACTTGTCAAAAGCATTAGTACCAAATTCAACTGAATTGCATCCAGCAACAGTGGAATTATTACAATAATTTCAGATTGTTTTGATAAAGAAAATCTCCCAATAAAAATGGCCTAATAATAATAATAATAAAAATTGAGTTAAGCAACCATTTAACATATATTTTAGGTGGGAGATGAATTTCATTGCATGATGTGAGACCATCCTGCTTACTGGAGGCCTCTGGTTTGAATGTACTATAGATTTGCTAATATCCTTTTGTGGGTCAGGAACCATATAAAAATAAATATATAATGCCTAATTTAATTCCATCCAGCCCGGGAAATTGTAATTTTGAAATCTGCATGTGAAAATGGTCTGATGTAACAAAAATTGAGATAGCCTAACAAATTTTTACAAAGATTATACATAATAGGCAAAGTTGCTTACAAATGGACAGGGGAAAAAAATGAATCTAACAGGTTATGTATTTTGCAATTTGTGTGTATTTAGATGCTCTTTTTTTCACTTAATGTGAGACATTACTCTGCTTACTGGTCTTAAGCAGCTTGAAAAAGTTACATGTTTGATTTGCAGAGCAGCATTCTCTATCGAATGCAACAGAAACAGGGAGAGCCTGACATAGAGTGGATGCTGAGAGTAGTAGTGAAAGTATATATGAGAATGATTAGCATGGAAATGGAATAGATTGGGATATGAGTTGAGACTAGGCAGGTATATGTGGTAAGCAGTAATAAAGGTGATTAGGAAAGAGCAAGCATGCTGGGAAAATCACAATCAACAAGCAGGTAGGACTGGTTACAGATCTAAAAATGAACTTCTGTTTATATTTACAGATGCCAGGAATATCAGAAATAAAGGAGATGAATTGGTTTCACTGACTAAGTTTATTTGCCCCAAAATCATTGGAATAAGTGAAACATGGTTGAACGAAGATGCTATCCTAACAGAAATAGAAATGGAAGGGTATAGTGTTTTTCGTGAGCATAGGACAAGAAGGGGGGGGGGCTCTGCTGATGATAGCAGGAGAATTATGTTCATATAAGCTAGACATGAAAAAGGAAAATATTGGTTATGGGTATTAGGTTGATAGGAAGACATATTTAGTTGGTTGTTGCTATAGGCCAGGCAATGTGGATGGTGGTGATGAAGAAATATATAAGAAACTTTGGTTAGTGAACAAGGAAGAGTAACTATTATGGGTGATTTTAATTATGGTGAAGAGATAGCATTTGGGAATAAGGAAAAGAAATTTCTCAAGTTCTTGAGAGACAACTATCTTAGGCGGCAGGCAAAGGAAAGCACATGCGGATTGCGAGTTTTGGACCTGATTATTTCATCAGAGGATGTAATTGGGAGTGGGATGTCATACTTCCCTCCAGTTCGTGAGAGCAATCAGGAAGTGATCACATGGGTTGTGGATAGTCATGTGAAAACTTCTGCAAGGAAAGAATATATGTGCAAGTACAAAGCTGGTGATGAAAGCTTAGGAAACAGCTTGAATAACTAGCATGGGATAAGGAGTTGAACAGTAAAAAATAAATGTTGCTTGGAAAAAAAAAAACAGTATTAATGTGTGAATGCATTCCACAAGTCAAAAGTCTGAATAAGGCAGGTGTAAAATCGATGTGCCAGGGGATTAAGCAAGAAATCTGGAAGAAGGCACTTTGGATGCAGAACAAGGCAAATACATGTTTTGACACTTAAATGTGGGGAGTACATCATGTTGGAGGTTTAATGGAATATTTACGGTACTAAGACAGGATTAGGGGTGCTTAAGGGTCAAAGCTATATAACCGAGAGCAGACCTACACATAGCATCCAAAGGAATGCAGAGGACCAACCAAAGCTTCTGACCTAATGTCCAATCCTCACCTTCTCGTGGTGCACCCTGTTAGGTAATCACCTGGATACTGAATGGACGAGGATGGGCTGGCAATTTGGGATTTAGCCGACCAAATTGTATTCTTATTGGCTTAAACCAAAATTTGAAATGATGGTAGAACATGAAAGAATTTCATTCTGGCTGCAACATCGCCCGGTTAAACAAGGCCCTAGTTGTTTTCGCCAGGGAACCAGGGCGAACAGCGAAAAGTCAGCTACTGGAACAAATCTAAAAATAAACCCCAACTCAACATCACCAGAGTTAAAGATCGGTACTATCAACGCAAGAAGCCTGAATGGCAAAGAAATGGCGCTAGCTGAGAAATTGGATAAGTACCAGATCGACATAATAGGGATGACTGAAACAAAAAAGACAAAAACTGGCAAGATCTTTCTGAGCAATAAATACAAGATGTTATATTCCGGCAATGATAATCAAGGAAAAGAATGAGTAGCCATAGTTTTCAACACTAAATACGAAGCTAATCTCCTTGAATGGCAGGCAATCTCAAGTAGAGTGATGTGGGCAAATGTCAAAATGGGGAACTGGACAATGAGACTTATTTGTGCCTATGGTCCCACAGAAGGTTCTACTAAGGTAGAAGTGGAGGAATTTTTTGACGCTTCAGAAAAAGCAACTGACACAATGAAAAAGGAAAAGTTGGTCCTTGTTGGGGTTAAATAGCAGAGCAGGAAGTGA
Organism: Typopeltis vanoorti; assembly: GCF_054136105.1. Lineage (NCBI taxonomy): Eukaryota > Metazoa > Arthropoda > Arachnida > Uropygi > Thelyphonidae > Typopeltis > Typopeltis vanoorti. The sequence goes on along the minus strand of NC_143565.1, from coordinate 5,202,114 downwards.
TTGTCAAACATTCAAAAATATTTTTGGAAAATTTGGAGAAAAGAACAAAGCTAATAATAATGGCAAATACCTATTGGATTTCTGCTCAGGACATGGACTGGTTATTACTAACACCATGTTCCAACATAAAAATGTGCACGAATTCACATGGAGAGAAGAGGCAAGGAATAAGAAAAGACTCATTGATATAGGACACCAGAGTGTACAGAGGATTTGAAATTGGAAGCGATCACTATTTAGTCTTGAGCAGGATAAAACTGAATTTCATATTGAAAAGAAGAACAAATAAAAAAGTTTTAAAGCAAATAAAAGTAGAGCAGCTCTCAGATATGAACTGTAGACTAAAATACACAAACATTATTGAATCAAAAATGAAAGAGTTTGAGAACAGGAACCAAACCTTGGAGATTCAGTGGCAACCCCTGAAGAAAACACTGATTGATTCAACCAAAGAGGAATGTGGTGAGGTTGTCTGTAAGGATAGAAAAATCAGAACTCCATGGAGAACACAGGAAGTTAAACAGACAGTGAAAGAAAAGAAGAAAGCATATCAAAAGTTCCTGGCAAATAAGTCAGCTTGTGCTCTTAGAGAATACAGACAAATATAAGAAAGCTAAACACTGTGTAAAACTAGCTAAACAAAAGTCACATGAAGACTTTGGTAAGAAGATAGAAAACAAATATCAAGACGGTGGCAAGATATTCTGGAGGTTGTTGAAGAAGCTTAGAAATGGAGGAAAGAGTGTTGTAAAAGGAATTAAAGATGATAAAGATGACATGGAAACAGGAGAAAAAAGATATCCTTGAAGTCTGGAGTAATTACTTCGAAAAACTGCTAAATGAAACAAGCAGTGATAGTACAGTGGTAAAAAACAGACATACGGTCAGGAATACATATCCATACGTGAAGTAGAAAAAGCCATCAGAAGCCTAAAATGTGGAAAGGCAGCAGGAGTAGATGATATTCAACCAGAAATGCTGAAGTATGGAAGTATTAAAGTCTTACGGTGGCTGCACTGGCCAGGCCTTCTGAACTTCATAGTTCAGAAGGCCTGGACAGGCAAGGATGTCCATTATCCCCTCTCTTATTTATTATCTATATGGATCACATTATGAAGGAAAGTAGTATTAAACCTGATATCAAAATTGGAGGTGTTAATCTCAGCTTTTTGCAGATGATGTTATACTTCTAAATAAATCTGCTACAAGATTCCATGACTAAATTGAATAACTGTTGTAATATATATGGTATGAAGGTCAGCAATAACAAGACAAAGACAATGAAAATAGGCAGAAGCATTGAAAATGTCAACTATATTGTGAATGGAGAACATGTGGAACAAGTAAAACATTTCAGGTACTTAGGTACGACTTTTAGTGAAGACGGTAAATTAAATATGGAAATAGACAACAGAATCAACAAAGCTGGCATCGTAGGAAGTCAATTGAATAAATTGATATGGAATAAGAGAGAAATTAGCCAAAACATTAAATTAGCTATATACAAGACAGTGTTTAAACCAATTTTAACTTATAGATCTGAATGCTAGGGTAGAAGTATAACACTTGACCAAAGACTAGAGACTGCTGATATGAGTGTCCTGAGAAAAGGATAAAAACTAATTTTAATGCTCCAAATATTTCGACTATTATTGAGACATCTTCAAGGATTACAAATAACTCATAACACACACTCAAATACAACACAATACTAAGTGAAACGTGGGTAACTCTAAAGTGTTTCTTCCAATATTTTGTCACTCTAAATAACAAAATATTGGTAGCATTCTTCTTCTTCTTCTTGACTTCACGTATTAGGTAATTGTTTGCCTATTACGTTTTCAAGGGTTTAAAAAGTCTTCTGCCCATCTACTCCTGGGTCTTCCTCATGATCAGTGTCCCTTTGATTTATATTTCCAGGCAATATTTGGCCGTCTGTCCTCATTCATTCTTTCTACATGTTTTTCCAGTTCTTTTTATAGTTTGTGATGTCTTCTGTTATATTAATTATTGATAATTGGAAGCATTAAAATCAGTTTTTAATCCTTTCCTAGTGTTGTAAATATTCGATTAAATCTACAACATGATGACACAAGGTGAATAATGGTAATAATCAGTTGCATGAAGAGTAAAAAGAGCAGGCCAGAAGAGTGACTCAGTTGAGGTTAAGGGCAACAAAAGTGCAGTACAAGATGATGTAAATGGATGAGAGGGGGGGGGGGGGGATTTGTGACTGTTGTAGAGGATATAGTTGAGATTTCAGTGAACAGTTCATCAGGTGTTTCATCTTTAGTGTAAAATCAGAAGCTAAAATGAGATTAGATTTAATGGTGAGCAAGCAAGGTCTTATACCTTGCTTGCTCACATATATGAGGAGTTAAGCTAGACATCAATAAGGCAACAGGATGTGACGACGTATCACAATGCATCTTGAGGGAATATTAAAGGGAGTTAGCATCAGCCTTGGCCTACTTGTTTAACAAGTCTTGCAACAGTATAAGTCCCAAAGGAGTGGAAGGAAAGTTAAATGGTTCCACTTTACAAAGGTTGTGATACGGCTAAGATAACAAATTATAGGCTGATCTGCATATCTGGAGTTGCAGTTAAGATATTGGAGAGGTTGATGAGCTATGGCATACAAAAGTGGGTTGATAAGAGTTGTGTTCTTTGTGCTTGTCAGCATTGTGTTAACAGAAGGTTGTGTTTTACAAGCTTGCTTATGTACTATAAGAAGGTGATGAATGTACTGGACAAGGGAGATGCATATACAGCAGAATACTTAAATTTTTCAATGGTTTTTGATAGATTGCCACACCACAAGTTGGTCACTAAACTGAAGCAGATGGGATTGAATAACAGACTAGTGAGTGGGATAGGTGACAGGCTATCAGACAGGTATCAGCAAGCTGCATATGGGGTGGAGAGGGGAATGCTATCTTGAAAGAGGAAAGTCACTAGTAGTGTGTCACAGGGGTCTGTTTTGGGACCACTGTTATTCAATTAGTATATTAATGTTATTCGGGATAAGTTTAACTGGTGATATATAACTCTTGCAGATGATGCAAAACTGGGGAGAGGATAAGGAATCAATTTGATGGTGTGGCCTTACAGGAGGACTTTAACACATTATATGAGTGAGTAACAGTATGGAACTATCAATTCAATGTTGCCAAGTGTAAGATTTTGAAATTTGGTAGGCAACAATGGGATGCAAACCATAGACTTGGAAGGGAAAGTTTCTAGGAAGTTGAGATAGAGACGTTGGAGTGGTGGTGAACAAGGATCTCAAGTTTAGAAGTCACACTGCTGAAGTTGCGAAGATATCACAGATTATGGCAATGATGTGGAGAGCGTTAACTTGAAGAAATAAAGAGATTCCGGTTCCATTGGATAAGGCATTGATCAGGCCTTGTATGAGCTATTGTGCATAGATTTAGTCCCCTGGTTTTCATGGTGATGAGGATATGTTGGAAAGAGCCCAGAGAAGACTGACTAAGGTTGTGACTGGTCTTTGGGATATTGGGACAGACTGAAGGAATACAGTTTACAAAGCCACGTGAATAGGAAGAAGAGAGGGGATATGATTGAGACATTTAAGTTGGTAAAGGGTTATTACCAGATTAATATTAAATATTTTTTTTGTAGAATGGGGAAGAGGGTCAAAGAAAGGGGCATACCTGAAAGTTGTATAACGGTAGTGTGAGCAGGATAAGGAGTAGGTTCTTTGCATAGAGTGGTTAGTCAGTGGAATGCAGAGACAATGAATGAGTTTAAAGCACGGTTTGATGCTTTGCTTCTTGTAACAGTGTTCCATTTAAGCAAAGTGAAATTGCAATCACTTCATACTGTTCTGGCCAATTATGCCAGTAAAAATGGTCCAATTAACAAAAAATAAGTCAAGTAGATTATTTAACATAAATCCTGATTACCAAATGTCACTAAATTGCATCCAACAAAGCAGAAGTGTACCGTAACCAAAAAATGAGCTACGTAGCCATATTTTAGCATACATTCTGAAGACCAAATTTCGTTTTTCTGCCACTTTTTCTACTGCCCAGGTTAGCTGAGTGGTAAGCATATTCACTCTCCAATCAACAGGCTGTGGATTTGAATCCTACCATAGGCATTCATGATTGCCTTTCGTTGAGAGATGAATTTCCTCACTTTGTGTGAAACCAATGCCTTGCTTATTAGAGGCATGATGTGGCTTGGAAAAAACCACGTTTAGTCTCAGAAGGGTTTCTAACCTATCTAAAAAAATAAAAATACAATACATAAAAGTTAATAAAAAAAAAGAAAAATCCTATGCTACCTCTAAATTACACTAATTTACTATAGGCTTACAATCTTATGCAAGTGGTAATCACAAAAAATTCTGTACAAGAGCCAGATAGAATGATTTGTTTGCAATAGAATCATTTCTTCATATCTTCTTGTTCCCGAATCTTCACACAGTTCGTTCTTGATCTTCCCCTCATTCTTTTACACAGGATTTTCCCTTCTATTACTGTTTTGAGGAAATTGCTATGCCTTAGGTCTTATCCATTTGAGTTGCCTCTTCTTTATGGTCTCGAATACTCTTCTAAAACTTCTTTGAGAACTTTTTTGTTGCTTTCTTTTCTTTCCATATGCACTTATTAAATTCAAAAGGAATTTAATAAGTGCATGTGAATTTTTAAAAATAGTTAAAAAGGATCAGGATAATGTACAAATTAAACAGAACCATGGCATCATTGCAACAAACAAGTGTTGTTAGAATTGGAAACTATTGGCCATGAGCATTATGCATTACAGAGATCCTCCAAGATACTGTTAGAGAAGAACAAAGAAGCATGTCTCAGTCCAGTCCATTTTTTAATGATTCATCAAGAATAATTCCGAGCAACTTCAAATGGTGGATCACTCAGCTCACAGGCTGATGAATGAAACCAGTCTGTGTAAGACTTGGTAAACTATAGGACATGTTGACTTTTTGAATGCACACTGCATCCTTGAGTACCTTCTGTGGCCTCGCCTGTGTCTGAGGATCAGATAACAATATCTAAAAATGTTTCTGTGCAAATTATTACAGAACTAGTTATGATCCTGGGAGTTTGATCTTGAGATGAGACAAGAATGATCTTGTGTGCAGAATCCTACTCGGTAGTCTCTGGGTGTGGAAAAAAAAGTCCAGATGGCAACAAAATTATCCTGAAATGCACTGTGTTCTAAGAAAGTGTGAAAGCCCTTCACAGAGCAGATGGAAAAATGATGGGATGATGCACCCTTTAAATTATAAAAGACCCAAGTTCAATTGTCATGAAGAGAGGAATTTCTATAATGACTTTTTTTCAACTGAAGGTGAGCAAATTTAGCTATTCTCATATGCGGGCTCACTATTCTCAATAGTGAGCAGTAGCACGAGCAGGATGGTGGATGGTGTAGTATGCATTTGATGGATTATGTAATGTAGAGGTAGGCTGGTGATGAGAGTGCTCTTCTGTAATGAGTTCTTGAACTCCATCATGGAGATATCATGTAATAATGATAATTCATTATTACATGGAACTCCCTCAATGTCACAAGAAAATGATTTTTTCTCCCCTGTCCATTATCAGAAATGATACAATATTTGTTCAGCATTATGACACAAAGTGATAAGTCTATAAGGCAGCATAGTAAAATTAAAAGTTCTAATGGCTGCCTATTCACAAGCTCATAAAATGTGTGTTTTTGACAAACAGCTACACACACTAATAAAACTAAAGCCCCACATTTCTAGAGCTTGTACTGAATGAAACATAAATAAGATCCTTCTTCACAACAATACCTAGCCCATAGAGGAAGCAATCATACATCATATCAGTAGTTTCCTCAGCCTGTAAAAAACGAGGCACTTTCCCATTCAGATATTCAGATTTCTCAGTATATATTGAATATATAAGTTTAAAACCCTTCATGAATGGAAGTCACAATTAAATGAACTGCTTATTGTTGCTTTCCTTCAGCAGTTATGTTGGGAATAATTAAAATGCTGAAGGGCAGAACATGCACCTTTAATAACATAGAGAGACACCATTCTATCTGCAGCTGTATTTTATCTCAAAATGGACAAAAGAATCCCCCAGTAATAATTCCAATAATCATGAAGATTAAGAATACAAAAAAAAAAGCAACAACATCTAACATCCAACATAAAACAGTCAAAATACCTAAAATATTCAACAACATACCACAAGTATTTTTATCACCTTATGTAAAATAAGATTTTTACAGCCAGATAAACCACCCTGTCCTCTCCTTAAAAAGCTGTGGGTTTATAAAAATCCACTATTCATGCAGTGAAACAAATGGGACAATCCAAAGAAATCCATGTCAGAACACATTAAAGATGAAGAAAAGAGAAAAATCCAGAGTAGCCTATCATACAACCAAGGAAGGTCATCGAGTACTATTAAAAAAAATCTTGGATATGATGTGCATAATGCTTTTAAACAATTCCTCTACGTAAATTATGCAATCACATCTATTGTCAAACCATTTTCAAGTTGATTCCATTACAATTAGCTTGTAGACATCTCTTTTGTTCTCTAACTTCTACTTTTGCAAGTTTACAATAATGTATACTGTAATTGCAATATATAGCAGCACAACTGAAAAACATTACCTATCTTTCTAGTACACTATTTCACTAATGCACAAAGAATGAAATACTCGATATTACTTAATCTTACCTATTATGGATAAGATTTAATTTCTGTGCTTCAAACTCAAATCACTAAACCTGTAGTTACTGACAAGTAGGACTACATACTATTTCTGTTGCAGTTTTGTATAAAATTACTTACATGGCACTAAATACATCTTTAATTGAAAATGCATCCCAAACAAAAAGGCAACTTTTAGCCAACATCAACATTTATAGAACTATAGTCCCTCATCTTTTCCAAAAGAAATGTCACAACTGGTGCACATTTTGAACTGAGCATATCAACAATACATTCAATAATGTAAAACCAAGAGGCATAAAAATAACAAATTCAATGGGTGCTGCTCTTAGTAGCAAAATCTTCTCAGCTCAACCAAAGCTTTTTTTATTATTACTTTTAATTTAGTAATTTTAACATTCATTTCCCTTTCTTAAAGGCATTATTTGTCAATTTTCTTTTAATATAAAGTGTCAAGTTATATATAAGTTAATAAATCCCTATTAATTAATATTTGTGTCAGGTATCAATGAACACTTATGTACAGCTGAAACTATACACTGCATTGTCAAGTGGGATAAGTAAATTTCTGTAATAATGATAACCTAAAAACTCACTTATTTTCATGTTATTTAAAATTTATAAATTAATAAGCTTCTACCTGCTATTCTTTAACTTACCTGAATGTTGTCATTTCTTCCTGTGTTGTGGATGGTCGTTAACTGATTTTGTAAACAAGGTATTGAAAATGAGTATAATTGATATTTAAATCAAATGTAATATAATAATGTGCTATTCTGATGCATTTCTTTTATTTATTAAAGAAATCCATTAGATATTGATGGTTACAGGTGCCTGTATGCAAGACCATCAATATATATATATATTACAAATATGCATGAAGAGGTTGAACTACTTCTTAATGAACAATTTCTAGGAACAGCAAATTTGGCCCAATAGATGTACTACAATAAGAGCACTGTTCCTACGCTTAGTTTTATTATATTTAATGTGAAGAGCAACTTTAATAAAATGAAGTAAGCATGGGAAGAAACAAACTAAGAAGAAGAATTTGAAAATAAAGATTACTCTATGATGTAATACAGATGATTCTCACTATAGCAAACATTTTAACAAACTACTGAAAAGTTCCAACCAGAACACTATAAGATATGCTAAAGGAAATTCAACAAACTATTCCTGTGGTATCTATACAAGTTTGTTACAGTGAGTCAACTGTATGAAACCATACCCTTCTGCAAAATGTGATTAAATAAATTAACTTCATGTCGGGGACAGCATATGATTCTGACATCACCCTGATAGGGACAATATTTATTAAAATTTATCCTGCATATAAATATTTAAATTTTTCATTTTTCCTAGTTTCAAGGAAATTCAGTATGTGTTCACTATCAATATTCCACAGGCATGTGTTTGTATATTGACAATAAATAAGGCAAGAAAATATTTATTAATACTATTATTATTACACAGAGTTTTGTTCTTTCACTCAAGTGTTTTTTGTAGATAAGCTTATACGTTGGTTATACAGAGCTTTGAATTTTTTTTTTTTTTAGGAAATAGCAATGCATACTAGATTAATTATAAAAAACTAATTAATGCCTTCCCATCTTTCGGAAATATTACATTGCCATCATCAGGGATCACTAAAAAAGCAGCTATGTGCAAGATGGCACTAACAATGAGCAAATGGGGTCGAATAAAGGCAACAGAAGTCGGACTTTGAGTCCTAAACGGTTCCTCATAGCAAGCTAAATTGAGTTGTATTGGCCATTGGCTGACAGCCTTAAACTGTATGCTTCCCAAATTTGGATCAGTCTCATGCACCTAAATTTGTTGAGGTTTGGAAAGCATATCTCCATGATGGAGTTCAAGAACTCATTACAGAAGGGCACTCTCATCACCAGCCTACCTCTACATATTTCAAAGTTGAGGTGGATTCAATGAATAATCTTTCATACTTGTATTTGCTGTGGTATAATAAAGTGGCTTTCTTCCAGCATATCCTGTGGTGGGTGTCCAAAGCATGGTCAGCAAGTCTTGAGTGGCAGAATTGGATATAGTCCTTGTTTTTGGATATCCTGATATTGGCTGTAGAAGAACAGTTTGCAACTGCATGAGACCTGGTATACTCCTGTCTAGGGGATATGGCTGATTTTTGGTGGAACAGATAAGAGATGTCAATTTCTTATATGGTCTGTAACTGGTTGTAAGGTCATATTTCCTTAGGATTTTTGTTAATTTTTTTGAATGTGCTCCAGATATATGGAATAGTGATAGATTTTGAGTAATCTCTGCTTTGTTGCTGTTATATGGTTTATTATTTTTTGGGGTTGCAGCCACTGGCTTAGAAAGGTTAAGAATATGGTCAAGTTCAGTAGTTAGAGGTCCTTGCAGTTAGCCTAGTGGCTATGGGCTTCGCAACCATATGCCCGGGGAAGGAATGTCCTGGGTTCTATTCCCGTCGCCGATGCGAGGAGCTTAAGGATCTTCCTCAGCCATAGCCAAGTTAGCCGGTCTTGGGCGTGGACAGCAGGGTTTTCCTCCCCCCCCCAGTTTATCTGGGGTTTTTCATCCTGTAAACGGGCAACCCCCCCGCCGAACACACGGATCTACAGCCATAAAATACTTAACCCCCATGAGGGACGGGGGAGAAAAGGGAGGAAACTCCATATGAATAAATAAAATAGTTAGGCACTGTTCGCCAAGCATATTAATTCTGCCCTGTTATATAGGATTTTTACAATCCATGCAACAGTCTCTCATTCTGAGATACCGATGGATCCCTGACATTCTCCACTTACAGAAAATCCACACATATATTCACCAACAGTAACACCCCTCCCCTCCCAACAACATGATTTTTGGCCCTAACATTTTGTGCTTCATTTACCATAATGACAAAATTGCCAATGCTCCAGCACAAAAGGTAAACTTTCACTGGGCATGAGATTAGTTTCTCTAAATATGTCATAACATTACTGAGTGCAGAACTTGAAATTATTATTATCTGAGACATATAGGAGGTGAAGTACTCACTGAGAGAGGCTATACAGCACCCAAACCAGCTGTCATACTTTCTCTTAAACAACTCTGACACTAGATGCACTCTCCACTTCCAAGAGGCAAACCATACCACTCAACTGACTGCTCTATCAGAGAAAAACCAGCTCTTACTCCTTTCTTACCTGTGAAGAAACTTAGCTTCATGAATGGCTAAGGGATATTCCCCAACTTCTATGTAATGAAAAATTTGAGACAATATTCTATAACGTCGATTCAGAAATTTTTAGATCCCCTCCTTTTCCTGTTAACCAGTCTCATACCCTCAACGTACATTTCATAATTCTGATATTAACTCTTTGCACTCTCCACAGCTTTATCCACCTGGAACCCAGGAGACTAAATCTGCACACAGTAATCCAAGAGCAGTCTCATCAAGGCCTTGTAAAGAATCAAACTGATTTCTTTATCCTTACATGTCAAGGTTCATTTCAACACAGCAATTATTCTCTGAGTTGTGTTTACAATTTATGCCATGTGACTTTTGACCTTCAAATTCCTATTCGCTATAATGCCAAGATCCCCAGCCTCATTAGTTTCTTATAGCATATCCCTGCTATTATAATGTGCCATTGCAAATCTCATCATGCCTAAGTACATAACTTTATACTTACTAACACTGAACTGACAACCATTAGCATTTGCCCAAATTTTAGGCTATCCAAATCATTCTGTAATGCTGTATATCAGTAGCAACTCTGATTGCCCTGCCAAACTTTGCAACAGCAGCAAACAATTGAACATTTCCTGTTAGATCCTTTCTAATGTCATTAATGTGTAGGTTAACCAACAAAATCCACGGACTGATTACCGTGGTACATCAGTGGTCACTTTAAATGTGGCAGATTTGCATCCTTCGTATACTACTTTTTGATACCTGTCTGTCAACCACACACTTATACATCAAAAGGCTTGGGTGTTGTTTATACCATAGTCCCTTTCGCCTCTAATTGCAGGTTTGCATTCTGCAGTCAACTCTGATTCAAAAAGATTAAATGAAATGAAAAATTCCAGAAATAAATTTACAACTTTTAAATAGTACACCATTCTGAGTGATGAAATCTCACGCCATCCCACCCGGGACGTGAATCACCCTTAGTGCAGCGTATCCATGCTGTACCATATATGCAACCTGCCTGGTTAGTCACTTAGTATCTGTCTAAAAATATTAAATGGAAAATTCCAGACAGCAAAATTTCATAAGTTGCAAATTGCACGTTGTTCTGGGTACTTCTCAGTTATCAGATCGACTGCTGTGGGATCGCAGTGCTTGTGTTCTTATTTTACTAATAATGGCCGCAAAGTGCAAGAGTAGTGATGCTGGCAATTTGGGTATGCCAAAGAGAAGCCATAATGTACTTTCTTTTAAATGAAAAGGTGAAAGTTCTCAACTTCATAAAATAATAAATAAATGAATAAATAACAAAGAAATTTATGTTGAGGTTGCTAAGATTCTATTCACATTCATATAACTTTTATTACAGTATATTGTTATAATTGTTCTTTTTATTATTGTAATTATTGATGTTAATCTCTAACTGTGTCTAATTTATAAATTAAACTATCACAGGTACATATATATAGGAAAAAACAGTATATATATATATATATATATATATATATATATATATAGGGTTCAACACTATCCGTGTGTGTGCAGGGGGGGGAGCTACTGCACTGTGAAGCACTATTATGAATAATCAACAACACCAAGAAGGAAAAACTAAATCAATTCACTGAAATTTTTAACTGCAACAAGCACCACTAAAACATTAGAAACACTTCGATTTGTAACTGATACAGAACTAATACCCTAAGCACCCTCCATGGGTTGGTTAATCATAAAGTTTTGGCAATGTCAGGTTATCTGGTTCCAGAATGACTGTCTCCTTAACACAGAATTAAATGGAGGAAGATATTAGTATTAGTTTTACAAAAGTTGCTATAGGTCTGAAAATCTGTTTCATGTGTTTCTACTGACTGGACTCAATGAATCTCATATCATTAGTAGTAGCACCCCCCCCCTCCTATCTCTTCTGTCATTTCTAAAAATACAGATGTCCACACTGGACCTCCCTAGTTTCAATGTGTTACTACTGCTTAAGTGTATGGACCATGGTGTCAAAATTGTACAAATGAGAAGGAACACTCACCAAGTTTTTATAAAAAAAAAAATCCTGGATGAAACTGGTAGCATCTAGAACGTTTGAACAATCCTTACATATTTCCACGATTCGATTTTTTACTGTTCTTTGAAACAGCGTGTCCAATGTGGACAACCTCGATACTCAATTCCAGTTACAACATATGAGATGTTCAAGCATTTGTGCTTCGAAAAAGATATTTGTCTAAATAAAAAATCACTGTATTCAAAATATTTTAACCATACAGATCAATTATCTGCCCTTCAAATAACCAAATCCTTATTAATTGCTCCTTGAATTAGTTAGCACCTGAATTTTTTTGTAATGTCAATCTCATAGCATATCAGTGTTAAGTGGTTAATTTAAACATTAGATGTTTACTATATTCTCCGTAAAAAAAAAATTAAAAAATGAAGACAATGAATACAGGAAAAGCAAGAGAAAAGATCAAGCTAAGTAAGGATAAAAATATTAAAGATAAAGCAAAAGGTATGTCTATTATTCCACATCTGTGTTCCAATTAAATAGAAAATCCATCAGTCAAAATCAAAAGCTGATATTTTAGTTAAAACAAAAAAGTGATGTTCAACCTCTCCTGCATAATTTGTATCCCATAGGTATTAAGTGAATTATTTAGTAATTCTTCCAATATCAGAAACATAAAATTTAACTGTAATATAGCAGTACATACTACAGAACTCAATACATATATAAAGCAACTAAATTCATATATACATTGAAGTGTGTTATATCTGTCATTATGTAATCGCTAATCTGTTAACATGCAATTGCTCAAGTGCACCACACAATGTTTCTAAATGCAAATATTAGTGTGAAATAACACAAACACAGATTATAAAACCAAATATTATATTAAAAACTTACCCATATGTTCTTATTTTTTACCCTCAATTCTTGCATAAAATTATTAAATTGTAAAATATTTATGCAGCCACCAATATGCATAAAATATGAAAAGTGTGATAATAGCCCAACATTTTAGACAAATAATAATATGATAAATGCAACTGTATAGATTAATAGTTAATTTGAGTATAATAGATAAATCAGCAATTAAAATCTCTACAAAATACCAAATTAGATTGTAGAAAATTCATCTCAGTACGTGAAGCAATGGAATACTTTAAAACTTTACAACCATTCATCACTTTTTTAAGTCAAAATCCAGTCTAGTTCCTTTTTTTCCCACTATGGTCGCTGCATTTGTGCACAGATACTGTCTATTGTAAAGTAGTCTAGAGTAGTGCCATCAGTGAAGTGAACACAACTTTCAGAATATATATATATATATATATATATACACACATATATATAATATGAAGCAATTGTTTTACGAGAAAGTGTACTATTAGACATATTTATAGATACTTTTACAGCTGTCACATGTAGAAAAATATAGAATTTTGTTCAAAAACTCCAATATATTTCATCCAATGTAACAAGGACATTGGGGGGGGGGAGAAAAACTGGTGGCTACATTCCCTGATAGTTGATGGTCTCACTCTCTTGGATGATATATATATATGGTAGTTTTTGAATAAAATTTGTGTAAGTCATATAAATATCTATATCCAGTATGTAAAGTGTGACTGATTCTGGATAGATAACAATGCATGAAACTAGATGTTCCAATTGCAACTATGGCATGTACATATGGCAATGGCACACAATTTGATTTTAAAATCAGTGATTATGGTTGTAAAGAATTTAAGTGGAATATATAACCAGTTTCCATTATTAAGGGGAAGGGAAGAGAATAAAGATTTTTGCCTGATCAGATATAACTAAAGATATTTAAAATTATGCTGATCTTAATGTAATAATACAGCAATAAAAAAAACCAAAATGTATAAAATAATGTGGTAGAAATGCTGATCTGAAACCATGAATATTATCAGCATCTCAAGAGTTTACAGAATACTTTATGATGCTGAAATCTAGAAGTTACTTTCATTAAGAGTCAAGAATTCTGCTTATTATAAAATTTTTGCTTGTTGCAAATGAGTTCTCTCCCATCATCCTTTCTTTCTTTACCATACAATAGATTCAGCTACTAATCCAGTTTATGAAAGGGGAGGGAGGGAATATTAATGAAGTTATAGCACAAAATTATTCCCTTCTAACTTCTCACCATAGTCAAACCTCTATTTTTCAGTTAGGTAGGTTCTTGTTCTAATGCTAGATTGTAATATTTGAACAGACTGCTTTCTTTTATATCTATTCACTCCCACAAGAGGTCATAAGATCTTTAACGGAACAGTCCCATGTGTGGGCAAATATTTAAAGAGAAAGAAGGAATCTATTGACAAGTTTCTTGATTAGATGAAGTTATGCACACTGGGAAAAACAGTACAGAGAAGGATGTTCCAAAGACCAGAGATAGATGAAATGAAGGAAGATGATGAAAAGTTTAGTATGTTTGGAGTTGACTGGCAGATGCACTTTCCTCTAATCACATATCTTAATTGATTAGAGGAAAGCAGACAAATCATAGTGACCAGTTCAGTGGAGCAATGCCCATGAAAATATCTAAAAAAGACAATGCTGAGGCAGAATGCCTATAGGAAAATAACTGGAGGGAGTCAGTGACAGAGGAATCACCTATAAGAAGTTTTAGGTACACTACCCCAAATATGAAAACATTATTCTAAGACTGGTCATATTTGGGATTTATAAGGTTAAGAGATGAGCAGGAAAGAAATAGTATTTTGAAATAAAAATACCAAGTCTTATGGAGGCTATGGATGAGACACATTCATGCCTCATCAGCAGAAACAAACATTCTCAAAATGTAGAGAGAGAGAGAGAAATAGGCTTTTTCTTCCAATTATCTTCACTTGAAAAATGGTAATGAGAGATCATGTTTTGAAAACACTAGTTATGAAAAAGCTTGAAGCGTACCAAGATTTTCGAATGGAGATGAAGGCTGAGTACTGTAATGAGCAAAACTACGGTTAGGATTTGAGTTTGATATCATTGATGTATAGGACAATCGTAGACTAGAGTGCAGAACCCTGGAGTACTGCAACATCAATAAAAGCAAGTATACTGAAGCAGAACAACAAAGGAAAGTCTAAAGTCCTCAAGAGTGCCCCCTACTGGGTAATTGATATTTTTGGCTGATTAGGCTGAAGTTCTATGGAAGAGTGCTTCCTAGATTTGTGGTAGTTTCATACAACTAAATATGTACCAGTTTCGGTAGTTATTTAAGGCCAAGGCAGATTCTAAGAAGTCTTTCATATTTAAATTAACTCCTGTGGAATAAGGTGTGGAAATTAACTCCTGTGATGGCTTTTTTTTTTCACTGTATCTTATGGTGAGTGTCCAAGGCATGGTCAGCAAGCTCCAAGTGACTGCAGTGGTGGAACCAGATGCAGTCATTATGTTGGCTGTCCTGTTTGTTTATTCATAGAAAGACAGCTTATAACTGAATGTTAGACACCTAGCAGCTATAGGGACTGTATCTGGCCTTTGGTAAAGCAGATAAGGGATGTCAATTTTTAAAATGGCCTGTAAATGGCAAGATTTTGTGTGTGTTTAGGATATTTGCTAATTTTTCATGTGCCTAGTGGAATGGTAACAGATTTGGTGTAGTCTCTGTTCTGGAGAGGGGCAGAGTGGTTTGGGAGTTTTAATATCTCTTGGATTTGGTAGGATTGTAGCCATCTGCTAAGAAAGTATTAAGTTCAGTGGTTAGGCGTTACTATTGAAGCTAATAAATTTTGTCTTGTTATACAGGATTTTAATAATCCCATACTCCTGAAGGGAGGAAGGTAACTGTTGGTGAATATTATTATCTGTGTGTGTGTGGTTTTTCTGTAAACTGAGAATGTCCATCAGGTTGGCATGTAATCAAGATATCTAAGGAAAGGGACTTGTGCAAAACTGCCAACCAAAATTCAAAGCAACCAAATAAGTTTCTCCAAATCTTTCTATGTCCTGTCTCCAAAGGTGGGTAAGGTTGGCAAGGTCAGCAGTAGAACATGAATGGCAAACTCCATACTGGTGATTACTAACTTGTGATTTTCTAAATTCACGATTTTTTTTTTTTTTTTATGTATTGTTTATTTAGATATTAATTAGATTTGCATATTTTTATTCTTATACAGTGAAAGTAACATTTTATTGATTGGTGAGTGTCCAAATTTCTGTTTTATCTTATAGATTGGATGATAGTTTGAGAGCTTTTATTTCCCTTTTTTAGCAAAAAGCATATGGCATGATACATTTTATAGGCAATACCCTCTATACCAGGAGGGTTATTAGTATCAAGATTAATTAAGATTTTTCTGATGTCCTTCTGGCAAAAAATCAGATGGCATGCTGTGGGAAGTTCATAATATTATAATAGGATGTGATTGCCTTGAATGACTACGCAAGATGTGAAGAAAAGACTGATACCATGGAGTCTTATCTTTGGTCTTTTTCACATCCTGATGGCTTTGTTACCCAAAGCCATCAGGATGTGAAAAAGACCAAAACATGGAAGAGTAAAATTACATCCAATATCCTTAGCATGGGACCAGAAGATTTGAGCTTGACCACCAGCTAAGTAGAAAGATTACTGCATTTCAGCCTCAGGAAGTCTGTTTTGGATTTCTTGCACTTGTTTTGGGTAGCAGTGATTACTAACTTTTCTCTCAGTGATTACTGAGTGAAAAGTTGGAGATTTTGACCTTTAGCCACTGAATACAAAAAAGGATTGAAAAGATATGAAGTGATTGTGAGAGAGAATTATTGTATTAGTTTATTACCAAGATATAATAACAATGAGTTAAGGAATGCTATGATAGAAAATGATTTATTGTGCAGGCTGTGTAGAAAAAATGAATGGGAATTTTTGGATGGGTCGAGAGGGTTCACAGACAATTCTTCACGCAAACTATTGATCACAGAAAAAATTCACTGAAGATGTTATTCGCTAGAAAATTAAAATCATATTGCATTGATACCAATACATGAAAAGTAAATGCAGTGCAAGATAAATTTCACAAAATATTTTTTTTAATGTATTGTTTATTTAGATTTTAATTAGACTGCATAATATTTTTATTCTTATACAGTGAAATTAAATTTTATTGATTGGCGAGTGTCCAAATTTCTGTTTTATCTTAAAAAGTTTCTCCTGATGGAATATTAATATTTACAAAACTGGAATAGGGTGGTTTAGGGAGAAAGGGCAGCACATTTAAAAATATTTATTCTGTGAACAATTCACTGTTTTTCTGCACACTTAGACACCCATCCAGATGTGACACACACACTATTTGAACTAATTCAGAAGATGAGGTATTTCAGTTACTGAATACATGTGTATTTTGAAAATGACTCCGCTTTTCCTACATAGGAAAGATATGCAGTATGCTGTTATTGTTTACAGAGCTAGTTTAAGATCATAGGTGCACTTTTGAGTAATTATATTAATTTTTTTTTTTTATTAAAGAAATGATAATAAAATTACGTAAATGCCATCATAATGATGTAAATCGGCATAAGCTAAATTGCCATCTCTGGCTGAAATGCGTCTTTACCTTTTCCTTCAATGCTAGTATTTTCAGACGAAGAAATTCATCTCTCACCTAATAACAATTAAACATCAATGCCTATTGCAAGTTTCGAACCCACACCTCATTGGTGGGAAAGGGTACTCTATCTAGTCGGTTGTTGTTCATCATCATGGTTTATTTACAATTTACAATTCGTAAATAGGGAAACAAACTAAATAAAAAGGAATAAGAAAAAGTTAATTATTATATGTAGCTTTCCAGGCATTTCAGTTTTGAGCCAGCTGAGTTATTTCCCATAAAGAGAGAGAGAGAGAGAGTATCTATGCTGATAAGGTGGTTAATATACTGCCGGAAGTGTTTAGTTGATATTCCTCTCCATCTTTGTCCATTTGAGCAGTATATAAAAATAAGATGTCAAATTATGGAGAAGGAGGATGTCTCAGTTGATGTCCAAGACAATCAAATTGACACCTGTGTTGGGTTTCAATCGTGGGTTTTTGGTTTACCTCTTCCAAAATAGTGGAATTACGAATATGATCCTTCCAAGAGTAACCGAGAAACAGTCTTATGCAGGCTGTATTAAAGCTATTACCCCCCCCCCAACTGGCTATGATGTTTATAGATGTCCAGCTAAATCTGGATAAGATTCTGTAACACCTATTGAATAACACGGACAAGTGCAATTTGGTCTCACTATTTCTTCCACCTCAGCCGGTAGAGAGGTTAATGGTTTTTATTGCTTTTTTGGTGGAAATGTTTCATGTTTCTCCACAATATAAGACGCTGCTTTGTAAAGCCTAATTTTTGTTTCCAAGGTAATGAAGGGCAAGTGATATATATTTTAAATTCCTGTGTTGATTGAGAGCTTTATATTCTTAAATTGTACATATTTGGTCTGATGCATTAAAATAAAGAACTTTTATTGTTAAAAGACCAGAAGATAAATGATAAAATATACAAAAAGCCAACAAGTTTCACTAGCCACTGTCTAGCATTTTCAAGGCTGAACTGGTGTGAAAACAAATGCAATAAGTTACATGTAAAACATACACTTTAGTAACTGTTGGGCCGTTACATTTGATCATTCGTGTTTGATGGCGTGCATGTGTTCGAATGCTTCAGTCAGAATCCGGTACATGACCACGTGTTGTGAAGTTTTTTGCATATTGTAGTTCTGTTGAACTGAGAGAGATGATGAGATTTTTCCATCTGTCTTTAAGAATAATACCTTGATTTCTATTTTCTTGTTGGCTTTTTGTATATTTTATCATTTATCTTCTGGGCTTTTAACAATAAAAGTTCTTTAGCTTTATATTCTCTTAATATTATACCAAGCTCGGTTCTATGAAGTGTGGTCATACAAAATATATGTATCTTTCTTAAAGAAATTAGTGTGCCACTAATAAAACAAATTCCAAAAGGCCCAAAGACACCTGCGCATATGGTTATTAGTTAAATTTTATTCACAATCACTTTCTGACAGTAGCTACATTCTTTTCTGTGAAACTGGAATTAAATCACTGCCATCACCTGAAACACTTTGGCCATCTTGTTCATATTGCAATGGTGAAATGTTTTCTTCAGTAAAAAAGAACTAAATTAGCACTAATTTCCAATAATTCTGAAGGTTGATTTTTTTTTACCACGAAATCTGTAATCAATCGTTGAGATCCTAGTTTGATTAGATCTTTGTATAATTCTTCATATCACAACATACACAACTTCAGTTCATGTTTAAACTGATCAGCTTGTTTAGTATTTGGATCATGTGTAAGAAAATGACTTTGCAATTTACTAGCCATCTGAAGCCCTTCTTTAATTAATTTTATCCCAATTTCTTTAATTAATTTTATCCCAATATCATCAGATTATCATCTGATGATATTGGGATATTCAATTATATGCAAAGGTACAGGGTTTTTCTTTTTCTATACATTCTGGCCAACTAGCTTTCCAGCATGCATTTAAAGTTAATGGTTTCAATTCTGATAATGCCAACTTATCAAGTTTGATGCAATCCAAAATAGAAAATTTCTTCCACATATCAATAACTGTCAGTAAATTATCCTTATCTAGTTTATCCAAAATGCATAGGAATGTTCTTATGTAGTAAGTTTTGAAGGTTGCGATCACACCCTGGTCTAATGGCGCATTGTTCATAATCAATAAAACTTTAAGTCCAGATTTTTTTTACATCAAATAGCATTTAACTTCTGGAACAAAACATTGATGGAACATTCGTTAAAAATGTCTTTTGTAATCCAACCTTTTTCTTGTTTGCCTTCTAGTGCACTGGTAACGTGAATCCACACCTTTTATTGTCTGCAGTCTTAGGGATTAATCTCCTAAAGGATTGCTGCAAAATAATAGTCATACAATCCGTTATATTCCCTTGATTACATGAATATAACAGATCATCTGTCGGTTTAACTTCGTAATTACAAAAGCTGATTTTTTTTTTCTGTCGCCACAATTGTCTACATTCTGTAGCATAGAGTAATCCCTGATAATTAAAACACTGAGGGAGTTTCCCAAAATTCAAGTTTAAGTACATATGTACCGTTCAAGGAAATAATGATAATGGAAATAGCCTTTTTAACAGAACTGAATTCAACAGAAATTTTGAAAATAAGCGGCATTTGAGCCGTGTTAAATCAAAATATACCATGCAAAAATAGAATTGCTTTTGTTTTCTAGGCTGTTATTTCGAAATCATGTAAAAAAAAAAAAAAAAAAAAGGCATGTAAAAAGAGAATATAAATATAAAATTTCTTAGTGTCATAAAATACTAGTATTGAAGCTGCACATGGCAATTTACTCATGCTGATTTACATCATTATGATAGTATTTACATAATTTTATTATCATTTTCTTTAATATAATTACTCAAAATTGCACCTATGATAAGTGATATCAGCATGCAGGATATCTTTACTATGTAGGAAAAGTGCAGTGAATTTCACAATACACATATATTCAATAACTGAAAAATCTCATCTTCTAAATTAGTTCAGATAAAAAATATATCAAACCTGGATGGATGTCTAAATGTGTAGAAAAGAAAAATAGTGAACAGCTAAAAGAATAAATATTCTTAAATATTGTGCCCTTTCTCCCTAATTATTCTTGAATTTTGTTCTCTCTAATAACTATTAACAGAATAGTTAATAGGAATATGTAAATAGTTAACTATAAATATTAGTTGGATATAACTATTATACCTAAATATTCTTAAATATGGTGCTCTTTCTCCCTAATAATCCTATCCCAGTTTTGTCATCATCAAATTCCTGCCATGTACCCAGAAGGGGTGTACAGGATATGATAGTACTACATGAAAAAATTATATCATTACTAACTTCCTATCTACAATTTTCCTCCAAATCAGTCTATTACTTGTCAAGACTCCAATATTATCAGATCTTATATTTCTATCGTCTAAGGCACTTTGTACCGTATCAATCCACCTATATCTTGGTCTTCCTCTGGGTCGTTTTGCTGCCAACCTGGCAGAAGACACGTTTTGCTAATCTTTCTTCGTCCATTTTGTTTAAGTGACCATACCACCTGAGATTAGCTCTGCTAACGCATTCCTGGATGCTGACAATGTCAAGTTCTTTCCTAATATCGTTGTTTTTAATATGATATTTCCACTGATGCCATCTGTTCATGCCTATAATCTTTCTCAGAACTCTCATATCAGCGGTCCCTAGTCTTTGGTCAAGTGTTTTACTTCTGACCCAGCTCTCAGATCCATAAGTTAAAACTGGTTTAAACACCGTCTTGTATACAGCTAATTTAGTGTTCCGACTAATTTCTCTCTTATTCCATATGAATTTATTCAATTGACTTCTCACCAAACCAGCTTTGCTGATTCTGTTGTCTATTTCTATATTTAATTTACCATCTTCACTAAAAATCGTGCCTAAGTAGCTGAAATGTTTTACTTGTTCCACAGGTTCTCCATTCATTGAAATGTCATTGAATCATTGAAATTGAATCATTGAATGATTGGCAGAATCATTGAAAATGTCAACACAGTTGACATTTTCAATGATTCTGCCTATTTTCATTGTCTTTGTCTTTTTATTGCTGACCTTCATACCATATCTATTACAACAGCTATTCAATTTAGTCAGAGAATCTTGCAGACTTGTAGCGGATTTATTTAAAAGTATAACATCATCCGCATAAAGCAAAGAGCTGACATTAACATCTCCAATTTTGATATCATGTTCAATACCACTTTCCTTCATAATGTGATCCATATAGATAATGAATAACAGAGGGGACAATGTACATCCTTGTCTCACACCAGATTTAACATTAAACCATCTTCCTGTGCTTCCTTCAATTCTAACTGCTGACTTACAACTCAAATAAAGACTATATAATGCCCCATTGACATCATATAACTGCAGCGTATTGAATAGCTTCTCTCTTGGCACCTTATCATATGCCTTTTCCAAATCAACAAAACTTAAATACAGATCTTTGTTATATTCCCATGCTTTCTCCACTATTTGTCGTAAAGTGAAGATCTGATCCTGACAGCCTCTGTTTGGCCTGAATCCAGCTTGTTCTTCACCAAGCTTTTCTTCCACAATTCTTCTCAACCGTTTCTCAAGTATACTTGCATAGATCTTGCTAGGAACACTCAGTAGGGAAATACCTCTGTAATTCTCACATTCAGTTTTATTTCCCTTTTTATATATGGGTACTATGAGAGCTCTACTCCAATCATCGGGAATTCGTCCCTCTGTCCAGGCTTTCTGAACTATGCAGTGCAGCCACTGTAAGACTCTTATACCACCATACATCAGCATACTTATACCACCATACTTCCCAGTTTTGTAACAATTAATATTCCACCTAAGGAGCCTGTAGTAAGAAAGAATATTAATAACTTTATACAGAATAAAAAATTTCACAATGTTAAATATAATCTAAATAATAAATACATAAAATATTTCTTTTCTTTCTTTCATATATGGGAATGACTTGAAATAGAATTTCAAATTTTCTTGTGATGAATTGTCCGGACAAGGGTGGAGAGACTTTATTTGGATGAGACCTAATTCAGGACTAGAGAAATAAGATCATGGGAGGAACAGTGAGAATGTGTGTGTACAAGTTCAACAAAGGTATGCAAACATGATATGAATGTCAATGAGCATGGTTATGAATCATGCTTGTTGGCACCCCCACTTAATCTGCTTATTTCTTTTTTGTGAGACCCGTCAGAGTTAAGATATGCAGAGTACTCTGGGATAAACTTCTGATGGAAATTAATTGCTTTGGGTTCAAACTTTTTGGGGATATATGTCGGGGGGGGGGGGGGGGGGGGGAGATAAGAAAGATAAAGCTGTTCAAGTGAACCAAATAGACTGCAGATGTACGTACATGAAAAAACCAGGAGGTAACTTGTTATATCTATACACAAGTGCCAGGAGCATCAGGAACAAAGGAGGTTCAGTTGCCTTGGTGAATATGCTCTTCTTGAGAGAGCATATTCACGTTGACAGTAGTGAAATCTGACTAGTTCTCTAAGTCAGATGTAGAAATTGGAAACACTTGTAAAGAATAGAGTATTTTTAAGAAGGAAAGTGGAGATAGAAGAAGGGGAGGGTCTAGCTAAGGTTGAAATTGAAACTCACATAAGCAATAATGTTCCATGGATTGGACTATAATGAAATTACTATGATGGGTACTAAATGAATTATCATTAAGGTGACCTAAGTTATCTGCACATTGATTTTCCTATCAGAAAACCATGATAACAAGATGTTCTAAGGGAACTTTCTCAAGAAGCAGCATGTGAAAAAAAAGGAACGAGGTCAAAGTCATTGGATTTGATCATACTATCAGAAAGGATCTCAGTTAAAAGATGCAACTATTTTGCCATAAGCTGATCACAGTGATACTGTACTGACCTGGAAAATAGCAAAATGAAATGGCGCTTTTCCTCTAAAGAGAGTTCTAATTTGACACAAATGGACAGCAACAAAATTCAATATCTTGACTTAATAGTGGCCAATAATATCTGTCAGACATACTTTGCAAGGTTTTCCTAACTTTGTGTCCTGCCAGAGAAGTAGAATGATATTGGTCAAGTATCTAAGTTATTATTTTGCTTGAAGCTATTATTTAATCATCTATAAGACTTTTCTTACACCGCATACCCAAATCATTAATAAATGAACCTCTAATATTTACTTCACTCCCTTTAGTTAGTGCCGTGTAAACATTTCTCCAACCATAGTACCTTTCTTTTGAGCCTAAATTATTCTCTATGTACTCCAATATCTTCTTCACATGAAAATTTTCAATTTGTTGTTCAGAAGCTGATACAAAAAAATAACTGCCACAGGCTCTTTTTCAATCACTGAAAAGAGTCACCTTCAGGGGAACATTTAGCTTTCTGCTAAGAAAAGCTAGCAGTTTTAATTCTGCCACTACCTTCTGGTCAACTACTGCATCAATTGAAATGTAACATGCTTCTCCCAGCCTTTGGTGAGTTAAAACAAAAAGATTTATGAGAGCTTCCTTTAGTTGTTCAAAAGCCTTCAGCTCCTTAATCTCCTCTCACTTAAATCTCACTCCCTTTTTTGTGAGACCTGTCAGAGGATTAAGATATACAGAGCAATTCAGGATAAACTTCTGACAGAAATTAATTGCTGCAACAAATGTCAATTGATGAACTGTCTTCAGAGTATTAAATGAATTAAGGACAAGTACATTTTCTCCATCTAGTCTTATTCCATTACAATCTATTATATGATCAAGATTCAAAACTTCACTCAAAAATAACTGGCACTTTGAAGTTTAACTTTAAATTTGCTTGATGCAACTTAGAAATAACTGATTTGACACTAGAAGAATAAACAAGCAAATCATCCTTAAAACAAACTGCTCCTTTTCCCGACATATCAGAAAAAAACATATTACAGCCAGAAAATATTGAGCTGAATTCTGTGCACCCTGGAAAATTCTGGTTAATTCATGTTTGGCTCAATATTGCTGTAAAGACAAAATAATGTCTACCTCCCTTTCTTAAAAAAATCTGGTAGTAGTCACTATTTAAATCTTTGAAAACACAGTGGCTCCTTCAAGGGATGCTTATAATTCCTTTATATTGAGAAGAGAGAAGCTCATAGGCACAAGTTTATATATATATATATATATCCCGCCCATCATGGGTACAAGAACCTATAGCACGAGGTTCAGAAAAGCATTGGGAAAAAAGTTGTAAAGAAAAGAGTTGTAGGTTGAAATTGTTGGGAAACACATCATGGTGAAGGGGATAACATTGTTTATGGCTCCAATTCTAAAACAAATCTAAGCTCTCCATATGGTTTCTCTAACAAGAGAAATGTAACTTTTTGAATGCTGAATAATTCATACTTGCACATACTCCTGTATGAGTTGTTTAAACTTGTCAGCATACTCGAGTGATGTCTGATACTGCCTCACAAAAATCAGTTTATCTGAATTACTCTTGGAAGAATGCTCCACCAACACTTGCTTCCGACAAATTAGATATCTCTTCAGTAAAAGACGTACAAAATTTTTTAAATAACCACCTTAGAAACCGAGATAGCAGCTTTATCTTCCTCAGAAGAAATACTGCCGATTGTGTTTTCTCAAAAAGTGCTTCACAAGAATTTAAGCTCTTAGATAATACAACCGATGAAATATGCTTTTCAAGAATATAAATCTCTTGGAGATCTGAAGACTTAAATGGAGTAGAAAATTCATTAGATTGTGAAAGTGGAAATTTATAAGTAGGATTTTGGTATTCCACAATCAACTTGCAACTTAAATAAATAATAAAATAAATCAGCTAACAGCTTTTTATTCCTTAATAGGGAGTAGACAAAGCCTTTATACCCTATCTAGCTTTTGGAGGCTGAGTGGGAAGTTCAATCTCCACCAGTAGCCAATCAGAGATAGCTGGCCCATGTCTATCACTAATTATAGGTGGTTAAGTGCTGCCATCTTTTGGTGCCTAACTCTAACAGGATATGTTATTGTCTGAAATAATGTGGGTACTACGGTCGATTTTCTTGAGTTCCCAGGAGGAAAAAACCGCTTACCGTGCCAGAGATCGACTAACTCGGGAACCGGTTGAAGATAGGCTTAGAAAAAGTTCCTCCAATCAGCAACTAGACTTGAACTTAGGTCTAACTTGCAACTTTATAATTCATATTTCACAACAAGAATATCCGTTCAGAATCAAAAATTCACGAGATACCTTTAAAGTATGGAAATTCAACATCAGTTATTAAAGCTTCGGCAGCTACAATCTTAATTGAAAATGCCTTTTTTAGAATCACAGATAAATCTAAGTTTGACTTTCCCTTGTAAACTATTCTTTATTATTCGAAAAAAAATTCCATTATAACAGAAGGACTAGTTCCAATGCCATAAAGTACCTCACATTGGATTCCCAAAATAACTACATAAACCATATTTAGAGTTTGATTTAATGTGACAAAGGTAGTCAAAATAGATGAAACTGGGAAAATAAAAATGACAATGTTCAATTGGATTGGTTGAAAATCACAGATCACAAATCACAGCCACTGATTTCTGGGTACTACTGTCTCGGAGCACAAGCATTTATGTTTGTGCCATTTTTAGAATAACATTGTCAGGCGTTATGGGTTTGCAACACATTTAAATTAAAATTCTTTGGTTTACTAGGTTTATAAGAGAGAGAAATTAGATTTACCATTTGATTTTTAAAAGTTGAGGGTTTTGAAAAATCTGCAAGACAAAATCTTGATAATGTAATCTTGACCCTTTTCGTTCTAACACCAAAGAATTACAACTTTGTTGTTATAGATTACTACTGTTTTTAGTATTTATCAACAAGACTGATATCACCTACATTTATCACTTTTGGAATTTTTTTTCAGTCTCAGACTCAAAATCTGACAGAAGTTACAGAAACTGTCCTTGAAGCTTTATAGAGCCCCATTAGCTGTATAGAATTCTGCCATCATGTGAAAAAGCTCGCATTCCTCATTAAATTCTCTTCAGCTGATGTTATGTCCAATCTTGTTTTATTAAATTAACACCTTTATGGACACCCATTTCTAATTCAGGTTTCAAGCCATTTCTAAATTGGAATAAAAGTTATTTCTAAGAAATTATCATTATCAGAAGCCTTTACATCAAATCCATAAATAGTATCCATGAGTCAATCATAAAAAACTGAGACAGTTTCCTGGAAAATCCCTGTAGCATCCAATTTTAAATGTTGCATAATCTGCAACAGTCTGCCTCACTCTTCTAGAACTATGAGCAAATCTCTTAACTTTCCCTTATAATTTTTTTCTTAGAATGAGCAGCAACGAGTATCTGACTATTAACCAAGAGAAACTAGCTGTTTCAGCAGTTTCAAAACATCTAAATAAAATTCCTGAAATAAAATTTTAGATTAAATGAAACTGGAAAGAAATAACTTAAGAATGCTATTCATTCTTAAATTTTTAGATTAAGTCATTAAAACAAAAACATTTTCTTCTTGTGATTTTCTGTTTCTAGTATCTAAATTTATTTATTTTAAAAGAATTAGTTTTCTCTATCCTTAAAATAGATCTAATTCATTAAATTTGCTTATCTTACTCTTATAAAGACAGAAGAATCGTAACACTTCATTACAAAAAAAAATTATATAAATATTGTTTAAAAAGATTTCATAAGAAATATGCACTCTCTCTCTCTCGCGCACGCAGACACACACACACTTAAGCTTAATTTCAGGAATAAAGAAAGTTAAGTTCTTCTAACAAAACAAAGAAAATACAGTTGTTTGTTAATCCTCTCTACAAGTAAATTTTGGAAAGCAATTTTGGCTTTCCAAAAATTCACTATGATTCAAGGTGAACATTCTTCCCAAATCATTCTCTTTCCTTAAACAGAAAGAAATGTTCTTGTCCTACTTTGGTAGATTTCAGTGTTAAAAAAAAAAAAAAAAAAAAAAAAAAAACTGTTGGTTTAAATTTTCTAAACAATCCCTTCATAGTAATGAAACATGTTCCTTTCTCTCTTGTAAAGTTTCCTTCTTGTCTATAGTGTTCTATAATATATACTATCATAAAGAACACTATTTAACTGAAAACACAACTTTGTCTTGAAACAACTAAAATGTTCAGTCTTCAACTTCATTTATTAACTGAGCAAATTCATGAAGAAAACAGTAAACAAAATCACTAAAGGAATTAACTTTTTTCTAAACTGTGCTACTGTTTATACTTTTAAAACAATATTAGAGGCTTTCTTCTAGTGGTCATTCACCATTTGAAAGAAACACTTTCAGACAAATCAATTATTTTAATCTCCACAAAAACTTCACAGCTGTTGCTACAAGTTACGCTGCTTTTATTATGTCTACATACACATGCATGCACTTGCTTCAAAGTGCATGTTTAAACTATACTAGTGCTCTTTGTATGGATAGGATGAAACGATATGCAAAATAAATTTTCAGGTAAGGAAAACATTTATTCTACAGTTTTAGTCTATTAAAAAACAATTCTTGATGTATGCTGGCTGAAATTAAATGTAGATCTTAAAGTTGAAAACCGTCTACTCTAAGTTATCTCTGTCACCACTCATAATTAAACTTACAAACTATTTTAATAACTTTAAAATTTTATACAATGATTTATTAACATAATTTTTACTGTCTTTGCAAAGACAGTAAAAATTATGTTAATTTAATTCAAGTCAAGTAAATTTAATTATAATGACAATTTAAATTTAACAACAGAATATTACTTCTTTTACATTTTTACATGCTAAATTAAATTTCATGACAGAGTTCCTTCTTTTACATGCTGTGTTAACATGCAGTTTGATTTTAAAATCTCTGAGTAATGGAAATGCAAAATTATTTGGCTTGTGTTTGGTTAACCTTATACAGTACTAGTCTGCAGAATTTCCATGCACAGATTAACTTCTATCAAAATATCTAAGTCAGGTGAAAAGTGTCAGTAAGTTTCCATCAGGTTGGAAATATACTTGCCAAGAAATTAAATTCTTGTTTCTATCCATATTTCTGCTCTAGAGAACAAGCAAACAAAAGTGTGGAAAAACTCAAGTCACAATAGCAGCCGCAATATAGAATGCACTTAAAAAAAAAAGTCTGTTCTGTAAAACTGCTGCAAGGTATGTACAGTGCATTATCCATAAGCAATGCAAAAACAAAGGTCTGAATATATATATACACCAACAGAAAAGGTCCAAACCATCTCAAACAGTTTAAATAAGGCAGGCATATGATAATATGTCTAGAGCATATCACAAGCCACACTTGTTCACTATCCATTCAGCTAACTAGGATGAGCAATTCAAATGCATCAATTCACCTGCTCAGTGTCTTTTAGGATTTTTTTTTTTTTTTTTTTTTTTTTTTTTTTACCAAATAGAGCTTGTTAGCCACTCCTCTACCATTCTATTTAAATAATCATGCAACCATAAATAAGCTTTCTCAGACATGTTTTATAAATGCTACTCATGTCAAATTCCTTTCTAATATTTTCATTTTTATGCTATGTGAGTGGAGAAAAAAAAAAAAAATCAAAAATCTGGAGTACACACACACACATATATAAGTAGAAACAATTATGCCCATCCTCAGTTTCTTAATAAGACATTTTGGTCATTAACTGTTTCATTTCTAATTCAATTTTCAGATCCACAAGTTGAAATTTGTTTGAATACTGTCAGATATACTAACTGTTAGTGTTTTAGCTAAATTTTCTTTTACTCCATATAAAACCAATAGGAATATTTTAAATACCCAAAAAAGCATCAAAAATGAACATACAAAAAAAAATCCCTTCTCTACACACAATAAATAAATAATTTTCACATCAAATTAAACAGTACTAATACAAACAGAAACAACATACAATACTACTTAGACATCCACACCTAGTTCTGATCGACTCTTAACTGGCCAAACTACATCCTGCATAACGATTCCTTCTATCACAAAGGTGCCACTTGTGCCTCTGTAATCCAATATTCCACAGAATGCCAAATATAGAATATTTTCTGACCTAATGTTTAAAGTTTCATTGTTCCATTCATGTGTTCATCTTTACTGCTTTCTAAACTCTAAAAATGACTGACCTCTTCAACTTTATATCACTGAAATTAATTATTAAACATTGTAAAGTCATCTTCCTAGGTGATTTCAATATTCACAAGTCTATTAGGCTTCTCCTCAAATTCTACTGATTAAGGTAAGGGAGAGTATTTTCTGTAAACAATCATCTATCAACCAGAACACCAGATCATCAACTCTTCCAAGCTGATGTTTTATTAGCCAGTTCTACCAAATATACCAAAGGGGTTACCTCATCCTTCTGTAAGTCTGACTATCTTATGCAAGCTTCTTCTTCCAGAGAATACATTCACTTAGCCATTCTGAACTTTGTGTTCTTAGAGCTACAAACTACCAAGTGGGATGATTGCTAGAACTTCTGCTCTTTCTTTCCAAGATGAGAATACTGCTCTCACTTTCCTGATCTAAATGCATACTTTGAATGAGTAACTAAAATTAACCAAAGTATGCTGAATACAAAGTATTCAGCATACTTTGGCCTCAATATCAACCTAAATTGAAGCACATAAAAAATGCACAACTATCAACAAATTTATATCAAACTTTGAAAGGGTAAGTTCAGAAAACTCGCATATTGCACAAATGGAAAAGCAAAGTCTCTGCAAAAAAGACATCTTATACAACAGCATATTGGTTGGATTTACGCTACAAGAAAATAATAAGGCTAGGGTTCAAGAGTTATAATGGCTAAGAAATTAAAGTCAAAGGTCACACAGCAAAAATTACCGATGTAAATCAGGATTCTCAATTTTGACATGTAAGGATAAGGAATCTGCCTCTTTATAAGGTCATGATATGACCTTATTGCATAGCAAAAAGGTCAAAACTATGAAAATAGGCACATGGAAAACATCAACTGAATAGTGAATCTATAGAACAAGTAAAATATTGCAGCTATTTAGACACAAGAAGTTAAATATGAAAATATACAATAGAATAAGCATAACTGGTATAGTAAGCTAGCTGAATAAATTTATATGGAATAAAATAGAATTTAGTTAAAACATCTTTCACAGTTACACAGTGATCAGCATTCATTATTAAAAAATTATAGAAACAACTACTGTGTTATAGTAAAACTTCTGTTTAATATAAACCAAGATAATCACTCGACATTTCATCCTTCATATCAAGGTCATTACCTGGAGTACACACACATAAGCAGAAACAAGCTACGATACAATCTACACGCTAAGGTCACACTAATTTGTTCAACCATTAACACTAATGGCCTGACCTCTGGTGGAAAAAAAAAACTTACATCATAGCTACAGTCCTG
Source organism: Typopeltis vanoorti (assembly GCF_054136105.1). Lineage (NCBI taxonomy): Eukaryota > Metazoa > Arthropoda > Arachnida > Uropygi > Thelyphonidae > Typopeltis > Typopeltis vanoorti. The sequence continues at coordinate 5,171,248 of NC_143565.1, read as the reverse complement.
TTATGTTTGGTTAAAAATTTAGATATATTAAGCTAGAGAGGAGTAAAATTATCTCACATAATTACTTACAGATAAATCTTAAAGTAAAGTTCACCAGAAAATCTTAAAGTAAGGATTTGCTGGTGAACTTGAAAGAAAGTATGTGGCTGAATGTGTGCTATCCAAATTCTTAGGATTTTTATGCCATCATTATTCAGATTAAAATGGTTATTCAAAATTTCACAGGCCTCCTTGAATTTGCATTCATACTAGATGTTTTTGGATGGCATAAAGAACAGGTACCTTTCCAATCAATTTGGTGTAGAGTGTTAAGTGATTTGAGAGGCCTGCTTTACCAAAATTGCTGAATTTAATGTGTTGTTGGTGTTCTTTTTTTTTTAAATTGGAATTGTGCATCCATTCCATTGCCAGGACATAAATAATAATGAAAACTTAACAGTGTAGTAGTGCTTAGTACTTATTTATGTGATACTATATAGTATCCCAGACCCTGAGGATAAATGAAAAGAAATTGATAATTAAGTTCAGGCATAGTTGACTCTTATTACAGCAAACCTTTAGGGACTATAGGAATAGGTTGTTATATGGGATAGCTTGCTACAGTGAATTTTGTTTAGAGTACATTGTACATAAGGAAGCTTCATTCAGAACTTATAGGCCCTTTTTAAATTATCAATAACGTGTTAATGGATCTTTTTAATAATCAAAAATGTCCAATTTAGACCAAAACTGAATTTGTGTATAAATTTTAGCACTTTCCCAATGATGAAATATCTAACAGTGTCTGGTAAAATTCCTTTTTTAACCAAAGGACAGACTCTTATTGCCTTCAATATATCTATGCTCAGTCTTGCTGTCCCTACTTACATTGCAAGAATGATTCTGCCTCTAGTCAAGATGATGCTTTAGTGCAAACCTTTGTTTGCTCATGCTTAGATAAAGAATTAAAACAATATTTCTTGTCAAGTATAATTTACTTTAAAAAAAAAAATACTTGCCACAATTCTGATTCTTGTAACAGAAATATGAACAAACACACAAGACAATTCTAATACAGTAACAATGCCATGCACTTAAATATTAGCTAGATAAATCTGAAAGTATGCGATTCATTTTAGATTAGATTTTTTTTTTTTAAATCATTGTGTGCCCATGTTGAAAATATTTTTTCTTCTAATATCATCTGAGTAATATCTTAACAAGATGTATCAAGTGTGCTGAAAACTTTTAGAAGTTGATGCAGTTTCTTCTCCCCTCCCCCCTCACATTTCAATATATTTCCATTTCTTGCAGTCTGGACTTAGGTATATGTTTGTGCATTATATCAGTAAGAAATTACTTACCTAATTAAAACATTTAAGCATAATTTGGTAAAATAAATATAAATTTAATAATCAATATCAGGTTAGCTACGCTACTTGTAATACTCTCACTGTGTATTATATCATATTATAATTTTACTTTTTAATAAGAATTTTGAGAGACAGGAAGATGCAAGTGGAAAAGCAGAAAGGTATAGCAACCGGAAATGCTAAAATAAATGGGCAAAGCTGATAATATATGCTGTTAAGTGTGCTAAGACTGGCATGAAAAGAAGACCCCATAAGACAGGGTCATTTCAAATAGTGTCACTATCTATAAAATGGGAGATAACAGATCATCCCAAAACCACCAGCAGCTGTGGCATAGCCTATTAAATATTATTGCGGTTAAGTGGATAGTGGTTCAGAAGTCTAACTACTACAGATATGAATCCTATCATGGTACAAATGTTTATCAACGTGAAAACAAGAAATTTCATCAGGTGCTGTTACACGATGTCTCATCTCTGGGAAAGTTTGTTAAAATTTATATATACAATTTGATTTTGGTCTAAACTAGACCTTTTTTTCATTATTAAAAATGATTATACACTATAGTTTGTAAACTATTGTATACCAACTCTAGTTCCAATAGGAGAAAGTGACCATGCAGTCTTGTTCTTGAAGGTTGTTCAAAACGTGTGGAATTGTCAGTCAGGAAAGGATTTATGTGCAACAACAAAGCTAGTGTTTATGACAAACTTAGGTAGCATGGCACAAAAAACTACAAGAATGTCAACAGTGCATGGGAAGTGATCAGGGACTGTTTGAGAGAGGCAGTTTGGACTGCATGCCCAAAGGTCAGGATGGTAAACTGTGTAGAAGGGTTAAATGGATGAGCATGCTCATGAGTAATATGTAGCACAAGCAAGAAGGGTGACTAAGTATGGTATGGTAAGGAAGGCTGAAGCAGATTATGAGAGAAAATTATTAACTAATTTTTTGCTAACTAGCAAGTAAGACAAAGAATATCATGAAATTATAACTTTACTCAGTGTTGATGGTAGGAAAGTAATAGAAGCAGAAGAAACAAATAAGCTAGGTAATCACTTTGCAAAGGTGTATCATTAAGGTGGAGACATGACAGTTACTGATGTGAGAATTGAGGTATACAAACTAGAGGTGCTCAGGATATTGAAAAATATCAATGTGGATACAAAAGTGGGACCAGACAGCATGATAGCCTGTGTGCTATGAGAATGTGCAAGAGAACTGGCAGTGTTTATGATAAAGCTTTTTAAATCTACATCTCCGTTCTGGCAAGGTTCCAAGGGAGTGGAAAAAAGGGTAAGTTAGTTCCATTAGATAAAGGCAGCTCCAAGATAGAAGCAGCAATTTACAGAACAATTAATATCTCAGAGGTGGTGGTGGTTAAAGATAAAATAATTCAGGAATTTTTGGATAGGAATATGATACCCTATGGTAGGCAGCATGACTTTGTAGAAGATAAGTCCAGCCTTAGTAATTTATTCACGTTTCATAATGGTGACAGCGGAAGTGAATAAATGAAACGGTTACATTATGATATTGCTGGATTTGGCAAAGACATCTGACAGAATACTGCATGGAAAATTATTGCATAAGCTGAAGCAAATGGGAATGGTTATGAAGCTGGTGGCATGGATTGGGATGGCTGACAGACAGCACAGTAGTATATGGTAGAGTGGAATCAAGGCAATGAGGGTGGCATTGGACTACCTCAGGGTTCTGTACTAAGGCCACTACTCTTTATTTTATATATTAATGATACAGGGAAGGATTTAAGATGGGGGAATCCCATTTCCTGATGATGCAAAATTGAGAATGCAACAGCTGATAAAAGTGACTTACATATTCTGGTAGGATGATAAAGTGACAGTTAGGACAATGGACATCAACTTAATGTTGCAAAATATAAGAAGGTAAAGCATGTTGGGATGAAAAGAGTACATACTTTGTATCATGTTGATGCTACTAAATTGCAAAAAACTGATGAGGCTAGGGACTTGGGGTGATAGTGGACAAAATTTGAAGTTCGGAGAACATATTGCAAAAGTTAACAGAAGAGCTCAAAGGATTACTTCCAAATTAAAGAACACCCTGACAAATAAAAACAGGGAGGTTAGAAGGATGATTCAGCAACTTCTTGACTACTGTGCACAGATTTGGTCACCTGGATTTGGGGGGGGGGGGGGGGAATCCGGTGGTGGTGAAGATTCAGAGACAAATGACCAAGCTAATGGCAGTTCTGTAGAATTGCTCCCTATAAGGATAGACCGAAGTTGTGCGAGTTGTAAAATTTAATTGACAGGCAGAAGATGGGGAAACATGATAGATAAGTTACTGAAGGGATTCTCTAAGACTGATACCAAAACAATATTTCAATACATGACAAGTAGTGAGAGAACAAGGGATCACACCTCTGGAAATTGGGTAGGAGTGTGATTAGTAAAGCAATGGATTGCCAGAGGTAGATGTGAACTGCCCCGAAGGTGAACAAGTTTAAGGAGAGATCTGATAAGTATTGTGTGAATAATGGTTAGCATGGGTCACTTGCAATGAGTCTTTTGACTCCGTGGAGACATTCGTATAATAAAAATATCTCTGGTTTACTAGTAAGAAATTGCGAAACTACCAGTTGGTCGTTAATTTACACCATTATTAACTTACATACAATCATTAGGCTATAAAAGTACTTTTAAAGCAAATACCTCCTCCGATCTCTTGCCCATCCTTTTCTGCTCTGTCTTTCCCTACTACGCGACCTAGATCTTGAATAACTTCTTCGACTCCTTCTTTGTCTCCTATTCTTGTCTAAAAATAATAATAATAATATGCAATTAAACAATCTATTATCAATATGAAATAACTTAATGCTTTACTATTACTTTCTTTAATAACTAAATCTTTCATATAAAATTTCCATAGCATCAAGAAAGAAAATGATACAGCAAAATATGCCAGAGTAGTAACTATCTCATATGCTCCAGAAGGTACCAGAATTTCAGAGTACACATGATTGCTATGATGAGGTGATTGTGTAAAAATCTCACATGAATGCTTTTCTCATCATGTTCGTTTTTTACAGTTTTATGTATGTTTAGTAAAAAAATTTTGTTTATGATTATTATTATTATTAAGAGAGAGCTCCAGGGAGTCAGGGACTCATTGAGGGAGGCCAGATACTTATTCTTGAATTCATTCACACTGCTTGCACTTATCACATCCGATGCCAATCCATTCCAATCATGGACCACCCTATATGAGAAAAATTTAGACCTCATTCCCCTTCTTACCGGAATGGCCTTTTCCCACCTTCCATAAAATGAAAGATTCCCCAACAACTGAAATCCCTACATGACCCTTCCAGAAGTTTCTATGTCTTAATCATATCACTTCTCTTTGCTAGTGTCAGCAGTCTACAAATTCTCAATGTCTTCATAATCAGTATTCCACAATCTTGATATCATCTTGAAAAATCTCCTTTGCACTCTCTCCACTGAATCAGAATCACAATGGAAACAAGGAGACCAGACCTGCACACAATAGTCAAAGTAATGTCTTGTAAAGACGTTACTTCGACTTTTCATTTTGAAAATGACATTCTTATCTTTACATGTTAAAGTTAGTTTCAGCATTGCAATTATCTTTTGAGTTGTATTTGCAATCTTTGCTACAGAGCCCCTGAACTTCAACTTGCTATCTACTAACACTCCAAGATCCCTAGCCTGATCAGTTTCTTCTAGCATAATCCCACCAATAATATGACATTGGATATCTAATTACACCAAAGTGAATGACTTTACATTTAATGACATTGAACTGACACCCATTTCCTCATAATTCCAGCCGATTCAAATCATTCTGCAACGACTGCATATCAGCAGCATTCCTGATTACCCTACCTATCTTTGCATCATCTGCAAATAACTGTCGCTTGTCAAATCCTTCCCAATATCATTAATGTACAGATTGAATAATAGTGGACCAAACACTGATACTTGTGGTACACCACTAGTTATTTATTTTTATTTTATTAATCTTTGTACTGGCTATGGGCAGTACTACCCTTACATCATGTCCAGACTTGATATAAGCCTAAGCCTTTACTAGTTATCATTGTAGTCATTATCTGGTGGCAACGCTATGCCACCAGTGTGTCCTGTAGGGCCCTCAAGGAAAGAACTTTCATATCCTTCTGCGTAAGCCCAAGCTTAAGTCCTTATAGCTATCTGCGCTCCATACGCCATGTAAAGAGATGGTGGTGCTAGTAAACCTCGGAGTTGCCCCATGCTCCTCCCATATTTTACTAACTAGATCTTGGTTATTCTTATAATAGTTTACCTTATTATTAGGCTGTAGGCTAGTGGGCACCCTGTTCCCACCACCTGGGCATCAACTACCCAAACATCACCATCTCTTTTAATCACCAAGTCTGGCTTATGCAAACCCACAGAGGTCCTATAAGTGCAGTCTCCCAACCTTTGTTCTTAAAGCAGCTGTTCAGAATGGAGACCACTGTGTCATGCCTCCACACGTGGACCCCTTGGGTGCGGAAGCAACACCGGGCTATATGAAACAATGTTTTACTGTAGCGGCAGCCAGCCCTACAGTTTGAGTCACTACCCCATCGAGCTGTGCGGGCTCAGGTGGGCAGGGCATTGATCCTCGTCCTGATAAGGTCAATATACTCGAACCCAGGGAAAGTTTGGTGCCATCCAGTGGCGTAGCTAGGGGGGGGGTGCGGTCTGCCAGGGTGGCACTTTGAACTTTTGCAGTTAATTCTAAAATACAGTCTCGAGAACTCATTTCCAAATATTGTAATACTACTGCGAATTTTCCTTGCAATTTCTGTAAGTGTTGTTAGTTGTAAGAAGTTTTTCTAAATAAAATTTGATTAAGAATTACCTACATTACTATGAAATAGCCTTCGCCAATGTCACTGACGATTTTGCTAACAGAAAAGTAAGAAAAATAACAATTTAGAACGTTGAACTTAAAGTTTTATTTAAAAAATAAACAGTGTTTTAATTTATTTCCCTATGCGGCATTTTAATTTTTTGTAAGATTTTTGGTGTGTATTGAGAGGGGCAGCAAACTCAGGGACTGCCCCGGGTGGCAACAGCTCTAGCTATGCCACTGGTGCCATCCTTTACCAATCATGCTGGGGAGGCACCAGATATGACTCTTTTAAAGGAGCACCATCTACTGAACCGTGCAGTAGAGATGCCCATTTCTTGTGTTCTGCAGGCACTGACTCAATTAAGGTACCTTGATAATAGGACCAGCCTTTAAACCGCCTAAAGTCTTCTTGTATTAATGGGCTATAGATAGAAAGCCTCTCTGCAGATAGGGGAAGAAGCTAGTTCTAACTTCGCAATTCTGGACAGCCGCAGGCACAGGATCAGCCATCTAAGTGATGGAACCCTGAGCCCGCCGTCCTTCATCCTCGCGTGGAAATATACAGTAGGGTGTCGGGCGGCAGTCGGAGCCATGATCTCATGGTTGAATGGATAGCCCTGTCCATTCAGGACAGTATCGAGATATATATGTCCTACCAAGCACCAACTTGTGGTAATAGCGAGTTGGTGCTTGGTAGGACCAACTCGCTAATAGTGGGAAAGGAGAAACAGTCCTTGCTGGGGTTTGAGAGGAGCTTTTCTCAAAGAAGCAATCCCAGATTCTAGGATAGAAGGTACAGGAGACCTTCCCTTTAGAGCGAACATGATACTGAGGTATCTCAACTCTTCCAGGATGGTCAAAGCATGCAACGGCCTCCCGTGCAGGGGAAAACTCTATGGTCTCGACCTTAAGCTTCTTGTCACGACCAGAAGGGACAAGAGCTAAAGAGCAGGACTTCTCTACATTAATAGAAAGGCCTCGAATAGAGAAAAAGTCAACTGCCCGGTCAAGGAGTTCCTGCAAGCCTACCTTAGTAGAGGCTCCGAGAATAAGATTGTCCGCAAAGGCCATAGCACTAAAGGAAGAAGTGCCAGAGTAGCCTATATGGCTAGGAAGAGAGTGAAGAAACTCATGTATGATGCAGTTAAAGAAAAGGGGAGATAGAGGATCATCCTGGTGAACACCCCACACTGGGGGAATAGAAGTCACACGGACCCTGTAGTGATAGTGATGGAACTACCCAAGTATAGCTCCATAACATAGGAAAGAAAGGGATCCGGACATCCAGCAATAGACAGCGCTCGAAGGAGAGCAGGAAGGAAGACGCTAACAAATCTTGCAGACTCACATCCCTTGTATACCACTTTTTAATATCTGTCAGTCAACCATTCTCTTAACCACATTAATATTTTATAATCCAAACCCATATTCTCCAATTGATGCAACAGTCTTCAATGATGTATTCTGTCAAAAGCCTTAGCAAAATCCAAAAGTACCATGGTGTATCCATTCCCCTTGTATAGTTCAATGGTAACATTATTATAGAATGTGAGCAAGTTGATAAAACATGACCTTCACTTAGTAAATCCATGCTGTCCATTGCAAAGTAGATTCACTGTCAACCCATTTCTGAAAGTGAGCCCTAACCCATTTTTCAAAAATCTTCACCAGCACTCCTGAGATACTAATTGGTCGACAGTTGGATACATTGGTCTTTGCACTACCCTTGTCCAATGGGATTGCCATACATTCTTTCCATTGCTGCAGAATCTTCCCTGTTCTGAGTCTCATTATATAGCCTGGTAAAGGAATAGCCAGTTCAGCTGAATACTTGTTTAACAACCTTACTAATATCCTATCAGTCCCTATTGCTGAATGCTTTATTTAGTTTGTACAACAGATCTAATACCTCCTCTGAGTTTCTTCATTCAGTGATTTCAATGTTGCATACACCAGCTTGATAACTTTTAGTAAAATGGGTACTCATTAGATGAACAACCTCTTCTGCATCTGTATTCAGAATAGTCATTCTTTCTTTTACTACAGCATATTCTGGCATGCTGCTTATAATTTTCATAACAGAAATCATCCTTATGAAGATGGCATTTCTTCCACATCATTCATTTCTTACGAATTTCTTGCTCACTAAGATTACACATTTGCAGACTCCTACCCTATTTATTCTTCAAACTCTTGGGACACATTCTGATAATGCATCATTTAAGTATTTTTTAAATGCTTCCCATGCACTGTCAATATTCTTCTCATCCAGCAACCCATACCATTCTGTGAACTTAGTATACTCCTCAGTTGGTCATAATTTCCTGTTTTGTGGTTTAGCATAACTTTTTCTGTATGGAACAATTATAAACTTAGTCACTTATCAAGTGAGTACTGCATGATCACTGTCACCATCTACAGGCAAAATAGTTACGTCTGTAACTGAAACACACACCTGACACTATAATCAAATCTAACACTCTTTGACATTGAGCTCCTTCTGTTACATGCTACTTTAGGAAGTTGTCCAACAACAGCTCAATAAATTCAGTTTCATTCTTCTCGTGAGATTTTACTGCTACCAAATCATTTGGATAATTAAAGTCTCCCAATATGATTATTCTTTTCGTGCCCATTCTCTGCTTGGTGCATTTCTTCATCACTTGCAACCGATCCACCAAGTCTGTAACACCCTAATATGTAATTGATCTAGTTAGATTCCAGCTCACACCAGATGTCTTTAAATTCACTGTCACATGAAATACTGTTACTAGTACTACAATCATAGTTCTCAACACTAACTGGATTCAAGTCATCCAATATCATTACAGCATGCAACCTCCTCTCCTATCCTGTCTATCCTTCCTAAACATACTGTACCCTTTACACTCAATACCAGTTAGTATGTCTGATTCTGATAGCCAGGTCTCACTAATGCCCACCATCTGAGGTCCCAACATATTGACCAAGGCAACAAACTACCTCTTTGTTTCTGATACTCCTAGCATTCGTATATAGACATAATAAGGTACTTGTATGACATAGTTGGACAACTTGCAGATCTCCATTCTTCTCTAGTGCCTTATACATGTAGACATCTTTGCACATGTTTGATGGGTCCAAACCGAATGAACACAAAGTCAAAATTGTTTTCTCTTCGTAATCATTTCCATGATAATGCCCATTCCTTTCATTAGCACGATTATATAACATTGTTGCTCTTACACTCATATTCTCACCATTCCTCCCATTTTACTTTAGTTATCCTAACTCTGTATTAGGTCTCATATCAGTTATTAGTTTTTGAAGACTCCTGATGATACTATATTCAGGTGTAGTCATACCTCTTATACAAATTGAATCTTCCCTCAAACTCATATCCATTCCTTCTACAGTCTGCGCATCGAACTATTTGCCATCATAGTCCTCCTTCTCAATTCATTTTTATCATATGAGTCAATATAGTTACTATTTTCTTTCTCACTCTTGCCCCTTCCAATTAGTTTTTCATGTTCTCTCTCATATTGAACTTATCACTATTTAAGTTGTTAGTACTACTATTACGATCTTGTTTACTTTTCTTTTCTGTTTAATGAGGAATACATTTTATTTTATGATAAGATAATTTTGTGTTTTTACTTAATCAAGCAAAACACATGCGAATATACTAACTTCTTGTATAGATGATGGAATGCAATTAACTTAAACTTCCAAGTGCAGTGAAGTTTCCTAAGAACCTACATTTCAAAAAAAACTGATGAAGGAAAGTGGGAGGAAAGGATCTTTCAGGTAATAAGACAAAACAGTGTTTTAATAGCAAAGGAATTCAGCAAGTTGCCTTCATCCCCCTTGAGAATGACGAGGAGTTGAACAGAAGAAAGAAATAATAGCAAAACATCATGATGGTGTGAATATATGAAACCAGTCATTCTACAATATCAACCATTTTGGCTAAGAAAGAACTTATGGTAGCTAAGGGAACTTCAAGGTTGAATGTCAGAGGGCATCTTTTTGAGCAAATGGAAAATCTATTACTAATTTGGATCAAAGAAAGAGAAATGGCAGGCGATACAACATCTCAAAATGCAATCTGTCAGAAAGCTAACAGATTTATCAAGATTTGAAAAAGAAGACTTCGTGATCAAGTTCTGAGGTAGATGATGATTTCAAAGGTAGCAGAGGTTGGTTTGACAACTTTAAAAAAAGAACAGAAATTCATAGTGTGGTCAGACACGGAGAGGCAGCTAGTGCTGACAAAGCAGCAGCAGCAGATAAATTTGTCAATAACTTTACAAGAATTATAGAAGAAGGAGAATGCCTACCTGAATGTCTTCAAGTGTGATGAGACTGGGTTATTTTGGAAGAAAATGCCCAACAGGACATTTATCACAAAAGAAGAAAAAACACTTCCTGGGCATAAACCAATGAATGATAGGTTAACATTGCTTTTAGCAGCAAATGAAAGTGGAGACTGCAAGGTAAAACCAATGTTAATCTACCATTTAAAGAATCCCCGAGCATTCAAAAAGTTCAATGTCTCTAAATCCAATCTCAGTGCTTTGTAGAAGTCTAACAGCTAAGCCTGGGTCACAAGAATAGAATTTAGAGACTGGATTCGAAGTGCTTGGACCAACTGTCAAAGCCTATCTTGAGCAAAACAATCTCCCTCTAAAAGCCATTTTAACCTTGGATAACGCACCTGGCCATCCAATGGGCATACAATAAGAGCTACCAGAGGAATTAGATTTTATCAAAGCGAATTTTCTTCCTCTCAAGACTACATCTCTAATTCAACCTATGGATTCAGCTGATAATTGCAAATTTTAAAAAACTTTACACAAGGGCACTTTTTACCAGGTACTTTGAAATGTGTGAGGCTATCAACATAACCCTAAGAAAATTTTGGAAGGAAGAATTCAACATTGTCATAGCAATTAGGCTAATTGTAAAGGCTTGGCAAGAAGTAACAATGAAATGTCTCAAAGCAGCATGGAGGAAATTGTGTCCTTCCTTTGGTAATGAAGAAACTTCAGATGAAGGCCAGTGGCAACTGCTCATGATCTTAACTTGGAAGTAGAGGAAGAAGATGTTATTGGAGATGCATGACCGAGAACTGACTACTGACGAGCTAAAGAACTTTTCAAGCAGCAATATGAAGAAAAGGAAATTTCATGTGAAGATGAGGATGGAGAGAAAGAACAAATTACGACTGCTGAAATCAAAAATGTTTTGGCAAAGTGGGAGGAAGTTCAAAATGTTGCCATGAAATGGAATCCAAACAAATCTGAGGTTATCAGAATTGCAGATCAATTTAATGAAAAGTCCATGCAGTTTTTCAGAAACATTTTAAAAATGAGGCAGAAGCAAACAACCCTAGACATGTTTTTTACAGGTGCATTTGTCAAAAAACTCCGAAGTGAGCCCAATTGTCCTTCTGGTGAAGATTGATAATTAAAAACTGTTTTCATGAACAATTCATTTTATTAATTTTTTTGTAGCAAATACATATACTGTATAATAAATAAATGATATTTACCATCTTTTTATGACATTTTAAATGAGTTTTAACTGCATTTTTAATATGTACTATGGTTGTGGGGAGGAGCCGGAACAAATTAATCGATTTTCAATTAAATCTTATGGGGAAATCGCGCCTTGGATAACGACAGTAATCCTGGAACGGATTACCGTCGTTAACCAAGGCCTGTACTTGTTAATTCTTTAATCTCTTATTTTTTAACCTTCTTCTTTGAGGTTAAAAGTAAAATAAGATATCATAAACCCTTATCAAAATCTGTGTTTTGAAACTAAGTTCCTCGAGACAATTTCATATATAAATATGTTACAGGATTTTAGAATTTTTTGTAAATGAAATCAAAATGTATCTATAATTATTTTAAAGGTGTGGCAGTGACTGTAGTATTTTATTTTTGTACATTATTATTATTATTATTACATGACACCTCCAGGGAGTCCAAAGACTCATCCAAGGAGGGAACCTTCTCTGCAACTCTGTCTCAATCAACTACACCAATGCCATCTACCACCCACCACCACACTAGCATTTCCACAGACAATCACAAACATCCATGCCCATGGTGGGATTCGAACCCGCAACCTTTTGGCTGGAGAGCGGATACGCTAATCACTAAGCCAGACAGGCTGGCCGAAAAAAGAACATAATGTTCTTTTTGTTTTTAATGCTGTAGAAGGAAATAGGAAAGAGAAAACTATCCACTAGCATTCAGTACCATGACCTCTGCAGTATAGAAAATAATTGCAAGTTTAATAAATATGATTCAAAAATATGGATTCTCTGCTGTCATACAAATGGCAAAATTCAACCATTTCCTCTGCATAATCTCTTACATTAATGCTGAAAGGATAATTATCTCTCTCTCTCTCCACACAGAGTGGAAAAAGAAAGAAGCAGTTTTTTTTTTTTTTTTTTTTTTTACACGGAGAGTGGAAGAGTGGAAATCACTGCTAAAATGTGTAACGCTAACAGAGTGAACAAGCTAAAGGTTCAAATTTGGCAGTTATGTTACAGTTGAGTTAGGCTACCCATTAGTCATTATTAATAAAATGCTGTTTGGAATATCTTCAGATATTCCCAGTCTGAAGAAAATTCATAGAATCCCTTGCCATAACACTTCACATTTGTTGCTATTTTGCTATAATAGTCTTGCTATCTTATAGTGATATAAGAGATTTTTAATATGTAGTTATTCAAGTCATGAAATAAATCAATCCTTTCCTATCCTATATACTTATAAAAGATTAAAGTATGTCCCTTTAAAATTAGTTATTTACTACTATGATAGGGAATGATGATGATTCATGATAAAAGTTTAATGGAGTGAAACAACACTAAGAAACAATTAAAAACAGTATTTAATGCTTTCAATATTTTATCTTAGTTACAGAGATATCATCAGGGGGGTACAAAATGAGACGTAATACACACACACACACACACACACACACACACACACACACACACACACACACACACACACACACACACACACACACAAAACTAACTAAACATAGATGAAAGATGAATTCTAACTAGCTGGGATGCCCCCTCTATGGACATCTGTTGGTGGCCTATGATGTAAATTGGAATCTTGACGTATTAGTGTTTCCCAAATTTGGCAGTTTTATACAATGTTTATTTAAATTAGGCTGATTTTTAAGAGCAGCAGCAGCAGAATCTAAAAACAGTCTTTCTTTCAAGATCCCAGTTTACATCCTAGGCTGCCAACAGGTGTCCATAAAGGGTGCCCCCACCTAGTTAGGACTAATCTTTCGTCCATGTGTTTCAGTTAGATTTGTGCTGTATGTGTGTGTGTGTGTGTGTGTGTGTGTGTGTGTGTGTGTGTTATAAGTCCAATTTTGTACTCCCTGAAGACGTCTCTGTAATTGAGATGAAATATTGGAAGCATTATACTCCATTAAACTTTTATCATAAGTTTTTCCAAGAACTTAAGCCTTAACACATGGATAATAATGATTATTTGGTAGCAATCCCAGTAGTAGATTCTAATATTACCCCTTTTCTGATTTGGCCTTTCTTAATAGGACTAATTCAAAAGAAAGAAAGAAAAATATTTTCTTGTACAAGGAATGCTACAATATTTTAAAAGGTTTCATTCAATTTTAAAAATGTTTTGCATGATATATCCATAAAAAGCTATTACAGCTTGAAAATAATAAAGTGAGATTATTATGACCTTTTTCTTGACCACTAGTATTAATAAACTAAAGACTTAATTCTGTATTAGTCAAGTAAATAATAGTTTAATATCCAACATGTTTCACTGACTAATATCTGTCAGCATTTTCAAGGATACACTGGTAAGCAATGGAAAGTAACAAAAACTAGGAAATGATATTTACCATATGTTTATGACAATTTAAATGAGTTTTATCTGCATGTTTAATATGTACTATGGTTGTGGGGAGGAGCCGGAACAAATTAATCGATTTTCAATTAAATCTTATGGGGAATCATGCCTTGGATAACGAGTTTTAGATGTCTAGTTTTTCTATATACCTGTTGGTATATAGAAAACCTACTAACACTGGATGCTACCTCCATTTCGACTCGTCTCACCACATATCCCAGAAACTCAGCATTATCCATATGCTCAAAAAAAGAGCTATACAGTGTACCACAGACCCTGGCGACTTACAAGAAGAATTAATGAAAATATCCAGATCTATCCCTAAATGTCAACCCTACAAGAATCATCAACAAGATTCTCTTTAATGACATACCGCAAGACAACGAGATGAAACCCAATACATCAGCTCTATAACAATTCCATTTGTTAGTACCACATCCAAAAAATTAGCTCTTCTTCTAAAACCATATAATATCAGAGCAACCTTCAAACCTATTGAGACCATTCAAAAGTTTATAAGATCCCCGAAAGATAGCCATCCTTTCTACAAATACTCTGGAGTTTACAGCATACCCTGTTCATGCGGTATCAATTACATCGGACAGACATCTAGAAGTTTTGAAACAAGAAAGAAAGAACACATAGGCTATGTAAGGAATAACAGACAATTTATATCAGGCCTTTCTTCCCACTTCGCCTCTACCAACCATAATACTGAATGGGATATAAGTCATATGCCCTACATAGAAAAGAACTACCATTCCAGAACATTCAAAGCTGCTACAGTCGCCCGTTCAACAGGTAACTTAAATAAGAATCAAGGCCTAATCCTACCAGATATATGGACAACTCTAATCAGATCATTTAACAAAAAAAATGAACTTTCATGAAAATTACAATAAATATCTTAACAAATAAAACGTACTTGCGACATGCATATTGTATCATGCACAGTGATAACTTTATATAATTTTTAGAATTGTCAGTTAGTTTCTTAGTTTTTGTTACTTTCCATTGCTTACCAGTGTATCCTTGAAAATGCTGACAGATATTAGTCAGTGAAAGATGTTGGATATTAAACTATTATTTACTTGACTACCATACAGAATTAAGTCTTTAATTTATTAAAAATGTGAGATCTTATCTATAAACATCCTATTACTCATTTTTAAGAGGCTATATTTTACTTGATTTACAATTTAATGGTGCAAGGATTGCTGAGGTCATTCTACCCCAGTAATGGTCACAGCAGTATCTAAGATGAGTCTGTAAGAATAACTAGTATTTCCAAAAAAGATGGAATTTTTCTACTATAAAAGTTGCACCGTTACACAAATTACCACCAAATTTTATATAGCCTACCCACTTCACTAGGGATTGATTATGTTTATACCTAAATTTTATCCTTCTTCTTGGGGTAATTAACTGTTGGTAAATAAACATTACAATACATTTATTTATATGTTATAAATATAAAATGTATACATAATATAAATATTATTTATATATTATGATCCCTTTTCAACTCCCAGACAACTTCCACCTGAAGTATTTGGCTGGGAGTCAAAAGGCAATTAGTCAGGGCTCCACAAATCTGCTATATGGTATCCAGTCTTCAATCAACTGTTCTTCTAACTTTCAGATCAGTAAATTAAAACTAGTTTAAAAGCAATCTTCTATACTGCTAGTTGGAAAATGGGTATGGAAAATTTCTCTCTCTCTCTCACAAGTTTATTCAACAAACTCTGCACCAAATCAGCTCTGCTTATTCTATTTATTTTTATATTTTACACATTCATACTAGCCTGTATCTCCCATGCATCAGACATATCCCTTCCACATTGGGTGGATGTATTTTTTTAAAAAGTTTTCAATATATGTAAGTTGAGACAGTTGTAGGTGTCCTCCTGCGATGAGTCTTCAGACTCCTTGGAGGTGTCAGGAATAATAATAATATATGGTATGCTACTTTGAATTTCTTTGGCAAAGTTTTATTTGTAAAGTTACTAATTCTGAATTATCTTAATGATATAAAAAAAATATCAAATGTGATTCTGATTTCACGTTACATACATACATTTTTTTTTTTTTTTTTGAAAATTTCCTTTGCATAGATTAGTTGGCTTCTGCATCCAATCAATGATGAGCATATTATAAACAAGTGTGAGACCACATTTTCTGCAGCAAAAAAAAAATTGAAATACATTGCTAGGATATCGTACTTAGTTACATACTGTGATTTAGTACCACAGTAAAATTTGTTTTGTTTATGACTAGTATGGTGTCTGGGAAGGGAGTTGCTTTTCAATACAAATGGAAATTTCCCTTCTAGGTGTCTCTAATTATATCATCAATTTCTTGATATATATATACCCCCAAGGGGTGTTCAGGTTACTATGACAACACTACATGATTAAGTTTACATTATTATTAATCTCCTGTCCACAATTTTCTTCCAAATTAGTCTATTACTTGTAAGCACTCCAATATTGTCATATCTAACAATTTGTTCTTCTGAGGCAGTTCTGATTGAATCAATCCACCTAGATCTTGGTCTTTTACTGGGTCTCTTTCCTGTCATCAAACACCTGTCTTGCTAACCTTTCCTCACCCATTCTATTTAAGTGACCATACCATGTTAGATTAGCTATGCTGACAAATTATTGAATGCTAATAATGTGAAGATCCTTTCTAATATCTTCATCTTTAATATGATTCTGATATTGATGCCATCTGTTCATTCCCCTAATTTTTCTCAGAACCCTAATATCTGTGGTCTCTAGACTTTGATCAAGAGATTTATTTCTAACCCACCGCTCAGATTCATAACTTAGTTTACAAGACTGTTTGAACAGTCTTGTAAACTGTTATGGTGTTTTGGGCTAATTTCTCTCTTATTCCATATAAACTGATTTAGCTGGCTTCCCACCATACCAGCTTTGCTTATTCTGTTGTCTATTTTCAGATTTAACCTGCAATCCTCACTGAAAACTGTGCTTAAATAGCTGAAATATTTTACTTTTTCTATAGGATCTCCATTCAGAATGCAGATGAAAATTTCTATGCTCCTGACTATTTTCATAGTTTCGGTCTTTTTATTGCTGATTTTCATGCCAAATTTGTTACAGCTGTTATTCAATCTAATTAGAGTGGGCTGGAGACTTGTACTAGATGTGTTTAGGAGTACAACATCATCTGCATAAAGTAAAGAGCTAAGTTTGATATCTCCAATTGTAATATCAGGCCTAATGCCACTTTCTTTCATGTGATCCATATAGATGATAAATAAGAGTGGAGATAATGTGCATCCTTGTCTTACCCCTGATTTTATATCAAACCTTCATCCTATATTTCCTTCAATTCTAACTGTTGACTGACAATTTAAATATATACTATGGATTGCTCTGTATAATGTTCCATTCACCCCATATAACTGTATTTTTAAAAGCTTTTCTCTGTGCACCTTTTATCATATTCGCCTGATTTCTCAACTATTTGTGTTAAAGTGAAAATCTGATCTTGACAACCTCTATTTGGCCTGAACCCTGCTTTTCTCCAAGTATCTCTTCCACAATCTTTCTCAGCCTCTTTTCAAGTAGGCATGCATAAATCTTACCTTGAACACTCGGTAGAGAAATTCCTCTGTAATTCTGACATTCAGCTTTATTGCCCACGCCCCCCCTTTTATAGATGGTGCTGTGAGAGCTCTACTCCAATTATTGGGGATTTGACCTTCTGAATTATATAGTGTAGCCACTGCAAAACTTTTATATCTCCATACTTAAACATTTCTGGTCGAATATCATCTACTTCACCTGCCTGTGCACCAACTTTTTGATGGCTTTTTTTCTACCTCAAGTACTGATATGTACTCCTCTTTACATTTCTCTTGAAAATTTTTTAGTGTGGTTCCGTCACTCCTTGGTTCGTTTAACAGGCTTACAAATAATTGCTCCAGACATCTAGGATATCTTTATCTTCAGTTTTCATGTCAACATTATGATCTTTGATTCAATTGACAGTACTCTTTCCTCCATTTCTAAGTTTCTTCAATAGTCTCCAGAACATTTTGCCACCTTCTTGACATTTATTTTCTATATTCTTACTAAAATCTTTCCATGACTTTTGTTTAACTACTTTTACACACAGCTGAATCAATCAATGTCTTCTTCGTAGTTTTCCACTGAGACTCCCAGGTTTGGTTCTTGTTTTCAAACAGCTACAAATTTTCTTTAATAATGTTTGCATAGTTGAGTCCACAATTTACCTGTAAAAGCTGCTCAACTTTAATTCTTTTTAAAACTTTCTTACATACTGTTCTTTTAGAATGTGATATCCATTTTTATCCTGCTTAGTACTAATTAATGGCCACTTCTAATTTCTAATCTTTGTACACTCTTGTATCCTGAACCAGATTTATGATATCACTATAAATGATGATGTAGTCAATGAGGTTTTACTTATTTCTTGCGTCTGAGGCCAGTGTAGGCTATCATCACTCCCCATGGTGTTCTATGTTGTCATGGGCAGGTTTGCATGCTTTTAGTCAGAAACCCGAGTTTCCGAGAAAAACTTAAATCTCCTTAACAGATTGGCTAATGCACCTTTAGACGAAAAGACCTGATAAAGGTTCCTCACATCAGATTGGAATCAAACCCATGTCTTTCCAACCAAATTTCTATACCGACTGAACTGTGGAGGCTCAGAAATGAATTTTATTTTTACAAAACACTGTGTCTGGCAATCTCCAACAAAATATTAGCATATCCAGGATTTATTACTATGTAAAAAAAAAAGTATGCTAACCATAAATCATTACTGAATAAAAGAAAATTCTTCTTAGAAAACAAAAAACAAAGCAGAAATAAATGCACATAACAAGCACACAAATTGTACAGGATGATATACTAGCTTAGTGCTCCATCAATGCATATGAAACTTGCGCCACACCGAGATGAGCTGATCAACATTAGTTCAATTGCCATGTCCCTCTCTCTATAGTCATTTACTTAGCTACCAATGTTTACAATGTGATGCCATTGCAAGAGGATTCAAGCAGCCTAGTGCTTTGGGTTGAAGAATGGGGATGTCACTTCAATGATGCTAAACATATAGTTATGGATTTTGGCCAGAGAACATGGAATGAGGTTTATCATACTATAGAAACCTTGCATCAGCATAACTTGAAAAAAAAACATAACTTGACCTCTTGTTACAGACCATATAAAAAATTGGCATCCCTTATCTGCTTCACTAAAGACCAACCACCTCCCTTAGACCTACCTGGTGTATACCAGGTCCCTTGCAGCTGAAGCTGTCCTATTTTGGCCAAACAGACAGGACAGCGACTATCAGAATTTGAGAACCCAAGGACTACATCTGTTTTCAATAGTACAGCCACTCTAGTCTTGCAGACCATGCTCTGGATACTCGCTACAGAATACGGTGGAAGAAAGCCATGGTTATACATCATCCAATTCCTGATTTGTACCCACAAGGGATGTACAGGATATGATAGTACTACATGAAAAATTTACATCATTAATAACTTCCTATCTACAATTTTCTTCCAAATCAGTCTGTTACTTGTCAAGACTCCAATATTATCAGATCTTATATTTCTATGGCCTAAGGCACTTTGTACTGTATCAATCCACCTATTTCTTGATCTTCCTCTGAGTTGTTTTCCTGCTAGCCTGGCAGAGAACACTTGTTCTGCTAATCTTTCCTTGCCCATTCTGTTTAAGTGACCATACCACCTGAGATTAGCTCTGCTAATGCATTCCTGGATGCTGACAATGTCAAGTTCTTTCCTAATATCCTCATTTTTAATATGACATTGCCACTGATGCCATCTATTCACCCCTAATCTTTCTCAGGACTCTCATATCTGCAGTCTCTAGTCTTTGGTCAAGTGTTTTACTTCTGACTCAGCTCTCAGATCCATAAGTTAACACTGGTTTGAATGCTGTCTTGTATACAGCTAATTTCGTGTTCCCACTAATTTCTCTCTTATTCCATATCAATTTATTCAATTGACTTCCTACCATACCAGCTTTGTTGATTCTGTTGTCTATTTCCATATTTTTATTTAGAAGTATAACATCGTCCGTATAAAGCAAAGAGCTGACATTAACATCTCCAATTTTGATATCATGTTTAATACTGCTTTCCTTCATAATGTGATCCATATAGATAATGAATAATAGAGGGGATAATGTACATCCTTGTCTCACATCAGATTTAACATTAAACAATCTTCCTGTACTTCCTTCAATTCTAACTGATTTGCAACTCAAATAAAGACTAAAAATTTCTTGATATAATGTCCCATTTACACCATATAACTGTAGCGTATTCAATAGCTTCTCTCTTGGCACCTTGTCATATGCCTTTTCCAGATCGACAAAACTTAAATACAGATTTTTGTTATATTCCCATGCTTTCTCGACTATTTGTCGTAAAGTGAAGATCTAATCCTCACAGCCTCTATTTGGCCTGAATCCAGCTTGTTCTTCACCAAGCTTTTCTACGACAATTCTTCTAAACGGTTTCTCAAGTATACTTGCATAGATCTTGACGGGAACACTCAATACGGAAATACCTCTGTAATTCTCACATTCAGTTTTATTTCCATTTTTATATATGGGTACTATTAGAGCTCTACTCCAATCATCAGGAATTTGTACAGGCTTTCTGAACTATACAGTGTAGCCACTGTAAGACTTTTATACCATCATACTTCAGCATTTCTGGTCGAATAATGTCTACTCCTGCTCCACATTTTAAGCCTTTGATGGCTTTTTCTTCTTCAAGTATGGATATGTATTCCTGACTGTATGCCTGTTGAGTGTTTTTTTTTTTTTTATCACCGTGCTATCACTGCTTGTTTCGTTTAGCAATTTTTTGAAGTAATTACTCCATACTTCAAGGATATCTTTGTCTCCTGTTTTCATGTCACCTTTATCATCTCTAATTCCATTTACAGCACTCTTTCCTCCATTTCTAAGCTTCTTCAACAACTTCCAGAATATCTTACCACTTTCTTGATATTTATTTTCTATGTTCTTGCCAAAGTCCTCCCATTACTTTTGTTTAGCTAGTTTTACACAGTGTTTTGTTTTCTTGCATTTGTTTCTATATTCTCTAAGAGCACAAGCTGACTTATTTGACAGGAACTTTTGATATGCTTTCTTCTTTTCCTTTACTGCCTCTTTAACTTCCTGTGTCCATCATGGAGTTCTGATTTTTCTATCCTTACAGACAACCTCACCACATGCTTCTCTGGCTGAATCAATCAGGGTTTTCTTCAAGGCTTGCCACTGAATCTCCAAGGTTTGGTTCCTGTTCTCAAACTCTTTCATTTTTTCTTCAACAATCTTTGTGTATTTTAGTCTATAGTTCCCATCTGAGAGCTGCTCAACTTTTATTTGCTTTAAAACTTTCTTACAGGTTATTATTTTCAATATGCAATTCAATTTTATCCTGCTCAAGACTAAATAGTGGTCACTTCCAATTTCACATCCTCTGTACACTCTGGTGTCCTGCACTTGTTGATAATGCAAACATCATTATCAACAATAACGTAGTCAATGAGACTTTTCTTGGTCAAACCTGTATAACTGAGAGGAGACTTCCACATAGCCTTAAGGAGTGCGGAAAACCGATCAGGGCTTCTGACCTAATGTCCAATCCTCACCTTCTCATGGTGCAACCTGTTGGGTATCTACCTGGATACTGAACGAACAAGGATGGGCTGCCAATTTGGGATTTAGCCGACCAAATTGTATTCTTATTGGCTTAAACCAATACACAAATGATGGCCAAGGTTATACACCATAGTAAATTCAAATTTGAAAGGCTATTCATGGAATCAGCCTCAGCCCTAAGAAACATGCCAAACCTCTACAAATTTGGTTGCATGAGACTACCCCAAATTTGGGAGACTTACATCAGAAGACCTTCAGTCCAACGGCCGAGAATGCTTACATAGCCCGCTGGGGAGAGCATCATCAGGACTTTTTGAAGAAACAACAGCTTCCTGCTTCGTCCTCAGTTACTGTGTGCACGTGTCTTTATTTTAAGTTCCTGTGGAAATGGCAACGTGACGTTGCTGAAACATTGGAATATAGATTAAAGTTTAATTTTAATTTATATCTTTTGTAGGTTGTATTACTTAAGTAATTTAATAAGCATGTATAACCAACGTCTAAGACTTTCTACAAGAATGGTTGACAGATTACTGAAGTTTAGAAGACACATCTTGAAAGTTGTAAGTTACCCAGGAAAACTAATCAGGTCTCATTCTGTATACACATTCTGGTAACCTGGCTATACTGGCAATAAGAAAATATAATGCAGAGACAAACAACTGTCTCAGGACTCTGGAATGTTGAGTACAGATTGAGAATGTGATCTGCAGAGCTTGGCAGAAAGGAGGATGAGAGGTGATATGACAGACATAAACTGGTTGAGAGGAAATTATCAGAGAGATACTGCACATCATGGGAGAATGAGAAGTCATCCCTGAAAACTGTACAAAGAAGATTTTATGAATGCCTGGTAGTAAATAAGTGGAATTTGTTTCAAAAGTCAGTGGTAAGTGTACCAATGCTGAATGTCTTCAAGGGCAAGGTAAGATAGTTATTGTGGTCTGTGAGTGTCTGACCTCCATGATGAGTCTTTAGACTCCATGGCAGCTTGGAAGTGATACTAACAAAATGCTATTTTTTATTGGTTATTTATATTATGCAAACAAATAAATGTTTCTCTCTGCTCGAGTCATTCTTTTTTAAATCACCATCGCCTGAATCCTCTCCAAATAATGGAGAAAGTCATCCATATAGTCAACTTCTTCACTATAGGCCTATTAGTTAACTATCAATTGTATGACTAGACACCTGATCTCGGCCTAAATCATCCACCCACTGCCATGGAAAGATTAAGAAACATAAGCTGTTATACTTGACATTTCCAGAGGATTAAACTGAATGTGGTATTGAAGCATGCTCAGTAGACTGTCATTCTTTGGTCTACCTCCCACATCATCTTCCATAACTGGGTGGTCAGCTTTCTCTATGGTAATTCTCTGCATGTCATGGTGGAGAGGGAGCCATCTGCTTCACCAATGCAAAAGTGACTCAAGGCTCTATTCTATCACCTCCTCTTTCTACACATAAATGACCTGCTCTCAGCCTCTACTAATCCTATTCACAGTTTTGCTAACAACAGTACACTTCATTCATCTTACTGATTTGAAAACTATGCAGTGCTCAGATATTACAAGCTTGAAGATCAACTTCATTATAATTAATTAATAATGGAAACACACTGATTAAATTATTTTTTATTTGCAGAACTTTTGTATGTTTCGTAGCCATTATCAATAAAATTATAGGAAAACAATCACAGAAAAGAGAACATCAATTCAATTGAAAGCACAAGATATTATATGCACTATCGGCTAGAAGAGAACAGTTCCTTCTGCATTAATAGATATCCAAAAATAAATTACAATAAAATAAAATATTTTTAAATATAAAATTAATTACAATTTACAGAACACGAGAATGGTGAGTATTAGTAGCAATGAATTTCTTGCATGAATTTTGAGTTCTTGAGAGATAACTATCTCAGGCAGGACATAAAGGGGGCATGCAAGGATCGAGAGTTTTAGTTCTTATCATTTCATCACAGGATGTAATTATGAGTGGGGTTTCACACTTTCCTCCAGTTGGTGAGACTGATCATAAAGTGATCACCTGGGTTGTGGCTAGCCAGCAGACTTTGGTGAGGAAAGGATGTATGCAGAATTATAAGGCTGATGATTATGACAAGCGAAGGAGACAGCTTGGAGCTACAGCATGGAACGAGGAGTTGAGCAGTTAGGAAATAAATGCTGCCTGGGAACTGACAAAGAAATACATAACAGCAATGTGTTAATGTATTCTGAAGGCCAAAAGGCTGAATAAGGTAGGTGTAATATGGATGGATGTGGAGCTTAAGCATGAAATCTGGAAAAAGAAAGTCATTTGGAAGAAGTACAAGATGAATAATGGTAATCATTGACATGAAGAATATAAAGAACAAGCCAGGAGCGTGACTCACTTAGTAAGGAAAACAAAAGTAGAGTATGAGCAGAAATTTGCAAATCAGGCTAAGAAAAACCCTAGATAGTTTTTAGATAAGTGGCAAGTAGAAGGAAGAATGATCATGGAAAGATGAAGTTAAGGGATGAAACTGTTAGAATGGTAACTGCTGCAGAAGACATTGTTGAGGTATTCAGTGATCAATTTATAAGTATGTTTCATCCTGATCAGGATGGAATCATGAGGAACTTAAATGTAGAGGACATAGGAGAGGAGAGCTTAATTGTGAATGAGCAGAAGGTATTTGAGGAAATAAATAACCTTGATGTTAATAAGGCAATAGGATTTGATGAAATATCACCACGCATCTTAAGAGAATGTTTCAGGGAACTGGCAGCAGCATTGGTATGCCTGTTTAACAAGAGTTTTGCAACAGCATAGGTTCCAAGGGAGTGGAAGAAGGGTAAAATTGTTCCACTGCATAAAGGCGGTGAAAGGAGGACTGTAGCTTCAAATTATAGACCGGTCTGTATATTTGGAGTTGTGAAGGTCCTGGAGAGATTGGTGAGAAGTAGGATACAGAAATGGGTTGATAACAGCAGTATCTCTGTGGTTATCAGCATGAGTTTGTTAAGGGGAGATTATGTTTCACTAGCTTATGTACTATAACAAATACCTTGGACAGAGGAGATGCATATACAGCATTGTACTTGGATTTTGCAAAGGCTTTTGATAGACTGCCACATGACAAGCTCTTAAATAAACTGAAACAGATGGGATTGGTTAACAGACTTCTGTGTTGGATCAGTGACTGGCTGTCAGATAGGTCAGAGAGTTGTATATGGGGGTGCAGCATCTCGAAAGAGAAAGGTCACCAGTGGTGTTCCACAAGGGTCAGTTTTGGGGCCATTGTTGTTCAATTTGCATGTTAATGATATTAGGTTGGGTTTATCTAGTGATATCCCGCTGTTTGCGGATGATACAAAACAGGGGAGAGCAATGTATAGTCAGGCTGATGTTAATGCCTTACAAGAGGCCTTGAATAGATTGCATGAATGGGCAGATAAGTGGAACTGTCAGTTCAATAAGGTTTTGAGATTTGGTAAGCAACAATGGGATGCAAAGTATACACTTGGTGGGGAAACTTTAACAGAAGTAGAGGAGATGAGATCTGGGAGTGATGGTGGATAAGGCCCTGAAATTCAGGGACCACACTGCACAAGTTGTGAAGACATCGCATCGAATAATCGCAATGATGCGGAGAACCCTGACATGCAGCAAGAGGTTATGATTCCATCGTATAAGGCCTTGATCAGGCCTCATATGGAGTATTGTGGACAGATTTGGTCACCAGGGTTTTCATGGTGATGAGGATATGTTGGAGAGGGTACAGAGAAGATTCACAAAGGTAGTCAGTGGCTTTTGGAATGTGGAGTACGAGGACAGATTGAGAGAATGTAAGTTGCATGGCCTCGTGAATAGGAGGGGGGATATGATTGAGACATATAAACTGGTCAGGGGTTGTTATCAGGTAGACATGGAAGAGATTTTTCATAGAATGGGAGAGGGGAGTAGAACAAGAGGCCATTACGACTATTTCATACAGGGAGGGCAATTTTTTCTGCACTAAATACCTCTGCTAATTCTGTTTAATTGACGTTAATAAAAAAAAAAATCCTAGAATCATTAACTACTAAGAACAACATGCATGTTTAATACGTATATAAATGAAATTATTTTTGTGGCAAATATTTTTTACTCTAATTAAAGCCAACGGTTAAAGTTTATAAGTCGATAATTTTCCTATGCAATAACAAAAAAACTTGTCTAAACTTGTATTTTGTTTGACATACATGCATATACCTTTTAAATGCTTGATGTGCAACTTTATTATTATGTGACACCTCCAGGGAGTCCAAGGACTCATCAAAGGAGGATACCTACTCTACAACTCTGTCTCCACCAACTACACCATTGCCATCTACTGCCCACCACCACAAGATGGTATAAGTATTTTCATAGACAATCACAAACATCCATGACGGGATTCGAATCCATTTTTGGATGGAAAGTAGATACACTAACCACTCGGCCAACCAGGCTGGCAAAACTATTAATTGAGCCAAATTAAGCATTCCTGATGTGGCCCAATTAACCAGAATCTACTGTATAAAATTATCCACTTTGGCCACAGAAGATGGAATGAGGTTTAGCATACTAGAGGAACTTTACTTCAGGAGGTGGAAAAGGCAAGGGATCTAAGGGGCCTTGGTGGAAAAGAAACTGATGTTCAAGGAATACATTGCAAATATAAGGATTATCCAAAAAACTGCCTCTAATGCAAAGAATGCAGATAAGGTTATAAAGCAAGGTAATGTACAGATGAAGTATAAGACACTAATTAAACCTCATTTGGATTTCTGTAGAGATCTGGTCATCACCTGGCTATATTGGTTATAAGGAAACATCGGAGGGTGTTGGGGCAAATAGAGGACAGATTGAGGGAATGTGTGCTTTAGAGCTCTGCAAGTAAGAGGAGCAGACATGATATGATAGAGACATACAAGATGATGAGATGAGCTAAAGAAATGGATACAGGGAATTATTGCACAGGATAACGGGAGATGTAAGAATGACAGGTCATAAATGTAAGGAAGTAAAAAGGAAATTTTTTTGCTTGGCAGCTGATTTAAATGAAATGTAAATCAACTGCCATGCAAAAAAATTTTGAATGGTAAGTGCTCCAACATTGAATGCATTCAAATCAAGCTACGATAGTTATTGTAACATGAGTGTTGAACCTCCTGCAATGAGTCTTCGGATGCCATGGAAGCATTGAAGCAATACTAATACTAAAAAAGAGGAAATGTTCCATATTCTTCAAAAGAAAGATATGACAACAGCCTGCACTGGACATGGACAAAAATAAGTGGAACTAGAAAAAGGGAAAGTAGAGGGAATGCTAATTTTATATGTACTTGAAAGAAAAATGTGTTCATAATGCAGAAAAATCTTCTTAAACAAAACTTTTCAGTAGTAGTTTGGCATTTCCTAATGAAGCAAAAATGTGTGAAGAAACTAATAAAAAATGATAGCAAAACTGTATGTTATTATTTCATGACACCTCCAAAGCCCAAAGATCATCTAGGGAGGGCACATACTGTACAACTCTCAGTCTCCATCATTTACAATGCCATCTACTGCTGACCAACACCACTAGTATTTTTTGTCTGTAAATTATGTGTCATGAAGGTCAATTTGTCTGTATGAGGGATGAAAAACTCTGGGTTTCTGAGAGAAAAATCCCTGCTACCTTCATATGAGATCGGCTAACTCACCCTTCAATTGAAAACACTCATATAAAGATTCCTCTCGTCATTACGAGAATCACACTTAGGCCTTTTCCAATCAAAATTATTCCAATATAAAATTATAAAAGAAATGAAATGAAAGATAAAAACAATATAGAAACTGGAACAATTCAAGAGATTAAAAACAAATTGGAAAGAACAGTACTAGATACTTTTCCAGGGGGAAGACTGGAAAACCACAAACAAAGAGGCAAAAAAGAAAAAAAAAAAAAAAAAAAAGACCATTAATAATAAAAGAAGAAATTTTGAATGAAATAAACCAAATGAACTTATCTAAGTCACCTGGTTGTGATGAATTTCCTACTGAACTGTGGAAATATGATGGCATAGTTGCCATCAATTTCCTGTTTGAACTTTTTAACCAAATACTATACTAGTGAAATTCAAGATGATAGAAGACAAGCATCATAATACCAATTCTCAAAATGGGAGATAAACAAAGATGTGAAAATAATAGCCCCATAACAGTGCAAATCATAGTTATAAAATCTCCACACACATTATTCAAAATAGAATCCAGATTACAATGAATGAGACAATAGAAGATTAAACAGGATCCAGACCCAGAAGGTCCTCTAGATCATATTTTTACAGTTAATAGCATAGTGGAAAAGTACTGGGCATACAACTTACCTATATACTGCATTTTTATCGACTTCAAACAAGTCTTTTGATTCTACTAACAGGAACAAGATAAGCATCTTAAAATCTATGATGCTAGATTCAGAACTACAAATCTATATTATAAATCATTATAAAGATACCACTGCAAATGTCAAGTTCAATAAAATAAAAACAGACAAATTCAAAGTAGAAAAAGGACTTTGTACTATCAGACCCCAGTCCTGAAGATACTTTCAGGCGCAAACTTTGTTTGCTCACACCTGGATAAAGGATTAAACTAAATTTATTATAGAAAAAGGAGTTATGCAATGTTTCCCACTCACACCAATTTTTTTCAAATTTTCTTTTGAAGAAATATGCAAATCAATAGCTGAAGAATCAGGTCTACAAATAAATGGCACGAATATAATATCATCTGCACATCAAATATGCAGATGATCTTATTAACTTGCAAAATCTAAAGAACAATGGGATATCTCATCTTCCTTTTATTGTCTTTTACCTTGCAGTGTTGAGGATTTGTTAATCATCAGGCCTCAAACCGTTCACAAGATAAGGTGGTCAGCCCTATGCCCCAGTGTATCCTATGTCCGTAGTGTTGAGTTCTCAAGGCCTGTTTGCCTGCTTTGCGGGATGAAAAACCGCAGGATAAACTGGGGGGGAAAACCCTACTGTCCATGCCCAAGACCAGCTAACTTGGCTATGGCTGAGGAAGATCCTTCAGCTCCTCACATCACCAATGGGAGTCGAACCTAAGACACTCCTTGCCCCAGGCATATGGTTGTGAAGCGCAACCATAGCAACCAAGTGCAACAATTAGATAAAACAATAAAAATTTTAAATGAAGAATGTAAAACTTTTGGAATGAAAATCAATCTAAGCAAAAATAAAACAATGAAAATAGGAAGAGGTGAGGGGGAAAAAATTCAATAAACTTAGAAAATCGTGTACTTGAACAAATAAAGCAATTTACATATCTTGGCAGTCTCATTACTCATAACCTCAACAACACAGAAACAGTAAAATACAAACCTTAAAGAATGGTCTGATATGAATAAATTAAACAAAATATGGAAAAAAAACAAACTAAAATTCTATAAAACCATTAATCTACCTACAGTAACATATGAAGCCGAGACTTGGACACTCAATCAGAAAAATAACACAAAACAAATAAGCAAGTCAAACATGAATTAGACTATAGAGAAGATATAGCTATAATTCTTAAACAAATTAAGATGGTATGAGAAGGTTTGTAGTCTTGAATAGAATCACTGGAGGAATACCAAAAAAAAAAGATCTTGGCTACAGTATTTGAAGGAAAGGTGACAATTATGAAGATTTAGAGATGCCAGAAATGGCCAGAGAGAACCAGATGGTCAAGATTTGTTCATAAGGGGACTCAACCTATCATCTGATGGATGATAAAGAAGAATGATGTTCACATTTTTATTCTAAGATAAAAGCAATCCCACCCAGCTGTAGCAAGTTTTTATGTTCCTTACCTGACAAAATGAATACGTCACTTGTAATTCCTTTTTAAAAACAAAAGGAATTACAATCACTTGTAATTCCTTTTTATATTATGCCTTGTAACACAGTTGACAAATCACAATCATACTCTTAATATTTACCGTAACGAATCAAATCTACAAAATAATAATATAGTAATGCAACCATATACATGCTAATTCTGAAATCCTTTAATGCCTTTTCTTTAACAAAAAAAAAAATATTTCTAGCGAAAACTTGGCATTCGTCTGTAACAATTCAAACAGACAGCTCGCACTAACCCCAAAATATGAAAATCACAACAGTATTTTAAAACTTTTTATTAGTATTGGTTATCACTAGTAGCACTAGTTATCAAACTTTAGTTAAAGTTTGATAACTAGTGCTACTTATTAAAATGAATTGATCAGATACAAAGTAATAAAGAAGTACAATACCTTTGTCTCTTTCTTCGCCCATGATAACTTTTGTAATTACACTTGTCTGTTAAATCACAGCTATAGGCCAACACTGCAAAAATAAATTTTAAAAATAATAAAACGCAGAAAAAAAAAAGATTATTACTAGTTATAGAACTTAATTTATTTCAATTTAAATGGAATTAGTTTACCTTAATGTTTACCTGACGACTTTTACATTAGCAAATAACGAACTAACTACGATACGAACTTTTAAAAGCCTTTTAGGCTTATATAAATATACATATATCCAACTCGCTTCAAATTATATCTACGGCAAGATTCATTAACATTTCATATTACGCAGAACATGTCCTCAAAAAAGATACATTAAAACTTTCCCTATTTAACTAACACGAAACCAATATTCCTACCATACAAATTTCGTACGAATAAAATGTTACCTCTACTAAAACAAAATGGCTTTCGTATATTAGGGCGCCGTTTATTATACTATCTGTTACAACAATATTACCAAAAATCATCCAATCATAAAAATAATGTATTAAATTTAGTTTAAAAAAAAAATTGCATACAAAAACGAGATGAATAATTGAACATTACAATAAGCATCAAAAGAAACATACAGTGTCTAGAATATTTACACACAATTAGAATTTGCTGAACAACTCCACGAAATCGTTTATGTTACGAAAACGTAATCAGCCACCTAGAATCATGGGAATTAGTCACAATTATGTTATATATATATATTATATATATATATATTATATATATATATATATGTTTTAGGGATGGCGCCAAAAGCACCCATTATTAAGGAACAACTTTCGTTTTCTTTTGCCAGATTCGTTCAACTTCGATTTGCAAATCGCGATATTTTGTAATTTTTTCATTTTCTTTGTTGTCAATCCGACTATCTCCTGGTACTGATATTTCGATAAACGTAACACCCTTGTTTTTACTATTTTCAACCACTGTAATATCAAGTGTATTACATTCCAAGCTTTTGTCAGTCTGGATTTTGAAATCCCAGAGTATTTTAGCTTTTTCATTCTCAACCACTTTCTGGTGAACTTTATGCTTCCAATAGTCTTTACTTCGAACTCATACGTTTTACATAAATGCCAGTGGATTATCTTAGCTACGTCATTATGCCTTTTACGGTACTCAATTTGTGTGATTTTGCTGCATCCACTTATAATGTAGTCTACCGTTTCTTCCTTTTCTTTGCACAATCTACATTTACTGTCTTCTTGAATTTTTTGTTTTCCCTTCATAACGTTGGTTTTAATGGCCTGTTCTTGTGCTGCAAAATTTACCGATTCTGTTTCTTTCTTTAGTGCTCCATTTTTCAACCATTGCCAGGTCAAGTTGCTGTCAGCGCAATCCTCCATGCTGTGAAGGTATTTTCCAAGCAATGCCTTATTTTTCCATCTTTCGGTTCTAACTTTTCCTTGGTTGGTTTTGTATTCCAATTTTGTCTCCATGGGTTTAAATAAACCCTCTTTCCTTACCTCAATTAGAAATTTTTCCGTTGTTTGATGCAGATAATCATTTAAATTTCGTTTTTCTTCCTCAATAACTTGCTTCACTTGTAATATTCCTCTACCTCCTTTTTTGCGTGATAGATATAGCCTATCAATGTCACTGCGAGGATTGAGGGAATGGTGCATTGTCCTTAATTTTCGACTTTTTCAATCTAAATCTTTCAACTCTAGCTGGGTCCATTCAACAATGCCTGCTGAATATCTCAGAACAGGTATGGCCCAGGTATTAATTGCTTTTATCAATTTTCCAGCATTAAGCAATGACTTAAGGAATTTTCTTAATCGTCTTATGTATTCTGCTCTAGTTCTTTCTTTGATCTTATTGTGCAGAATTTGTGATGCTTCTAAAATTCCCAAATATTTGCAGCTGTCTTCGAATTGTATTGCTTTGATTATTTCACCATTGAGCAGTTCGATTTCGTTCATATCTTCAAACTTTTCTCTTGTTATTCCAGCAATTGCACATTTGTCTAAGCCAAAATCCACAAAATCCATTGATATATCTTGACTGAATATGTGAACAGTGTTTAGCAATGATCCTAGTTCATTCTCTGATTTTGCATACAACTAGAGATCGTCCATGTATAAAAGGTGAAATATCTTTGCACTCTTTTGCACAGTTTGATAACCATGAGCAGTTTTATTTAAAATTCTAGTTAAGGGGATTAGTGACAATATAAACAATAGAGGAGATAATGAGTCTCCTTGAAAGATGCCCCTTTTTATGTTTATCTCTCCAATTTCTTCTCCATTTATAACCAACATTGTTTTCCAGTT
Organism: Typopeltis vanoorti; assembly: GCF_054136105.1. Lineage (NCBI taxonomy): Eukaryota > Metazoa > Arthropoda > Arachnida > Uropygi > Thelyphonidae > Typopeltis > Typopeltis vanoorti. Next base: position 5,138,755 of record NC_143565.1, on the reverse strand, counting down.
TTTCATCCTGGATTGCAAAACTTTTTGCACGTTTTTGCTAATACCAAATAGTTCTGTGCATTTTAAAATCCAACTATGAATCGGATGGACTGGAAAGTGTACAAGATTGGTGGAAACATAATTCAAAAGTAATCCTGAGCTGTGCAATCGAGGTGCTTGGTGAGACATCTGGAAAGGTTAGAGAGCAGAAGAAGGGTTGGTGGTGGAATAATAATGTACAAGTGGCAGTGACAGCTAAGAGGAAGGCAAAGCAGGAGTGGGATAAATCAAGAGTGGAAGAGGACAGAGAGGTGTAGAGAGAGAGAAAGCAAGAAGCCAAGAGAGTTGTGGCACAGGCGAAGGCCATGGCATATCAAGATCTGTATGATCAATTAGAAACAAAGGAAGGACAGAGAAAAATTTACCAACTAACGAAATGTAGAAATAAAGCAGCAAAGGACATCTTACATGTGAGACAGATCAAAGAGGCTAAAGGAATTGTATTATGGAGGGATGTGGACATAAAAAACAGATGGAAAATATACTTTGAGGGACTTTTGAATGAGGAAAATGCAAGGACTCACAGAGGAGATGGGCAGCCTTCTGAGGGGATGGTGCAGAACATCAGTAGAGTGGAAGTGATGGAGGGCATGAAGAGGATGAGGAATGGAAAATCGGTGGGTCCCGACAGAATTCCAGTGGAGGCATGCAAGGCACTGGGTGAAAAGGGAATACACCTGCTGTGGGACCTGTTCATGAAAGTTTGCCAACAGGAAAATATACCCGAGGAATGGAGGGAGAGTACTCTTGTCCCCATCTACAAGGGTAAAGGGGATGCACAAGACTAAAAATTTCAGAGTAATAAAGTTGATGTCCCACACAATGAAAATCCTAGAAAGCGATCATGATGGTAGATTGAGGAAGGAAGTGGAGATTGCAAAGGAACAATTTGACTTCATGCCTGGTAGATCAACAGCAGATGCTATCTTTGGGTTACAGCAGATGAAGGAAAAGTATCGAGAAAAACAAAGGGAGCTACATCTGGCATTTATTGATCTGGAGAAAGCATATGATAGAGTGCCAAGGCAAGAAGTCTGAAGGTGTTTGAGGGAGAAGAAGGTGTCGGAGAATTATGTCAGGTTGTAGCGGGAAATGTTCAGAAATGTGAAGACAAATGTTCGGATCTGTCTGGGACAGACAGAAAGTTTTCAAGTAACAGTTGGCTTGCATCAAGGGTCAGCATTAAGTCCGTTTCTGTTTAATATTGTGATACAGGTGGTAACAGAGGAGGTCAGAGAAGATGCACGTTGGACAATGTTATATGCAGATGACATCTTGCTGTGTGCAGATTCAAGAGAAGAAGCGGGAACTAAACTGGAAAGATGGAGAAAAGTACTGGAAAAGAGAGGTATGAGACTGAGCAGAAGTAAGACAGAGTTTATGTGTTGTACAGTGGGCGGCGGAGAGGAGACAGATCTGGAGCTGGAAGGAAATGTCATCAGGAAGGCGAGAGACTTTAGATACTTAGGTTCAACAGTGGAAGAAGATGGAAGAGCTGAGAAGGAAGTGGGATGCAGGATACAAGCGAGTTGGAGGAACTGGAGGGAGATGGCTGGAGTGTTATGCGATAAGAGGGTGCCGATCAATCTGAAAGGCAAAATTTATAGGACAGTAGTGAGGCCAGCTATGACATATGCTATAGAAACTGTGGCCCTGAGGAAAAATAACATCGGCAGGATGGAAGTAGCAGAGATGAGAACGCTTAGGTGGATGTGCGGTGTGAGCAGAAAGGATCGTCTGAGAAATGACTGTCAGGGGTACAGTGAATGTTACGAACATACGAGCGAAAATACAGGAGGCAAGGTTGAGATGGTTTGGTGATGTGATGAGGAGGGAGGACGAATATGTGGGAAGAAGGGTAACGCAGATGGATGTGCAAGGAAGGCGGAAGCGTGGGTGGCCACAGAAGAGATGGAGAGCTGGTAGAAGAGGACTTGAGGCTGAAGAACTTGGATGTGGTGACAGCCCAAGACAGGAAGAGGGTGTGGAGGAGACTCATTACAAACAGTGACCCCACTTAAGTGGGAGAAGCTGCAGAAGAAGAAGAAGATTTTATCAATCAGCAATTGGTCTTTTGTGCCTCTTGAATTTTTGCTGTTACCTTTTTGTTCAATTGGGAGAAGAGAATTTGCTTTAAGATAGCTGTATATTTTATCAGCTAGTATGCCTGTGAGTAACTTAAAAGTTGTTTGCAGGCAGGTTATTGGTCGGACGTTTTCTGGGTTTGGACTTTTTTCTTTATCCTTTATGATCAAACACGTTTTCCCTGCTGTTTGCCACTCTTCTTTGCATTTTCCTTCTAAAACATCATAAAATTGGTTAGAAACTCTTTCATGTAAGCCTGTTAGATATTTCAACCAGTAGCCATGTAATTCATCCTTCCTGGGTGTTGACCGATTTTTATTTTTTTAACTTGCTTTCGAACCATTTCAGTTGTTATTTTCAGTTGGTCCATTTTTCGTTCTTGAGATTTGTTCAATCAATTTTGCCTTGTTATTGTACCTCTTACGGTTGTCCCATAGGTTTTTCCAAAACTTTAGTGTATTTTCTTTGTCTCTGGTATTTATATTTATATTTTTTTAAGGTTATCATTCCTGCAGCAATCAATTTCCTTGTAAAACTGGTGCTGATTTGCGCAAACCATCGAATTTTGCTTGTGCTGTTCAATGCGTGTACTGTATCTTCTTATTTTAGCTGCAACTGCAACTAATTTTTGCTTCACTTCCTCTAATACTTCATCAATAGGTCGTCGTATTCTAGTATTAAATCTCTTTATGAGGTTATTTCGGATTTTTGTGTTTTTCGGCTTCTTTTCCTTAAGGTTTTTCAAATTGCTGACGTCTACTCTGAGTTTAAGAATTTTATTCTCCAGTCGATGCTTCCATTTTGGTTCCTGAGTCTTACTGCTTTTGGTTCACTAATCTTATATCCTAATTCAGATGTTACGACGCAGGCTATTGAGTACATAAGTTGATTCGTTTGCGCAATAGTTCAGAAGGAATATCCCTTGCAGCTTTATTGGCCTCTTGTAGGAGTTCCCTTCAGTTTTTGTTGAGGTACTTGTCTCAATACTGGAAGCCTAACTCGTTCCTGGTTGCTGTTCATTTGCTCGTTAATTTTTCGTGTGAGTTCTTGTTCCTTATCTGATAGCTTCCTTTCAACTATTTGTATATTTTCAAAATTTTCAGCATTCTACACGTTGGAATCTGGTTCTGCTTCATTCATATTCTTGGTCACTTCAGGTTCAGTACGGTCTCCTTTTACAGCTTGAGGTTTTAGTGCTTCCAGATTAAGTTCACTAAATACCTTGCGCTTGATAACGAAGTTGCGTTGCTGCATCAGCCTTTCGAATGAATTTCAGAATTTGGGTGTCGTTCAAGCCAAAGTTCGAACATTGGTTTCTGAAATCCCCTAACTGATGGTTTTGAATGTAAAAGAACTGCATGACTTGTCTATTTTCAGCCATGCTCCACTTTTTCCTAGTAAATACTTTCGAGTTCTGTGGATCTTGCTCCTGTAGCCCATTTGTCACTGGCTGTCCAGGAAGCCTAACATCCAGTGCGGTCCTTGGTAACCCGCGCGACAACCGATGCGGTATAGACTTCTGGTTTGTCTTCACCATTTTTAACTGGGGGTGGGCAGGTGCATGAGATAAAAAAAAATAGGTAAATATGACAGAATCACCCCTAGCCCTCGAATACTCTAATAGCATTGGGGGAAGGAGCAAGGTGAAAAGAAACACAAAGGGAAAGAAGAGTAGGGACTAGTTTACAGATAATATAACTGGTGTATATTACATGAAGTAAGGCGTGGTCCAGCTTCAGGTGCGTCGGGTTCGCCATGCCCCTACTCACTAGAGCGAACCCATTGAGGATTATATATATATATAAAATTAATATTTAACTGACTAGAACCCGAGAAAGTATAACAAAAAACATAAATAAATCACAACTAGTTTCATTGGTGTCCCGACTTCTTCAGGTGAGTAAGAAATAACACAAAACTTATAAAACTAACAAGGTAATAAACATGGACTTTCCAGCTTAATAAAAAGAAGAAGAATAGTAACAATCATATTTGAATAGGTGACCGCGTGCTATTGTTAGCATGAGTTGAATGTGTGTGACAGCTAATTTTAGAGTGTCAGTACTGGATTACTGCGCTATGGGAATCACGCAAATTGTGGCTCAGATTATTGTTCATGTGAGAATGGTCCAGAATTATTTCTTTATATTCTATAATTCGTCATTCAAATTCATCCTTGCATATATATATAAATTCGTTGTGTTCGGTGTTCGTCAACACTTGGTGTTGACGTTCTTCGATGTTAGAGTTGGCGGAGAAAAGAACATGACTGGAAAGGGCGCTCACTCGTGTTCTACTGTAGGAGATATCACGTCTATGTTCCTCAAGACGTAGTGAAATAGATTTATCTGTCTGGCCAAAAGAAGTTCGACCACAGTCGCACATACTTTTATAAACACCAGGAAAATGCAGTTGGTTGTGTTTTGGTTTTGGTCGACTCAGAAAAGAACGAAGTGTTGGAGAGTTGTATAGTCAGTCTTTATGTTGAATTTCTTCATAATCCAAGATAGTTTTGGGGTAAGAGAGCTAATAAATGATAACTGTATGTGAGTTATAAGGCTGGATTCATCTTCTTGTCGAGGTTGTTGGCGTGGTCTCAAACGTTTAGTGATGTTACGAGATGAATATCCATTATTTAAGAAGCTGATTTTCAGGAAGTTAATTTCTATATGAAGGTCTTCTTCTGTAGAAGTAAGATATCTTGCACGATGGGCAAGAGTGGAGATGATGCCATGTTTTTGAGCAGGGAAGTGATGAGAGGAGGCATGCAAATATCTATCAGTGTGGGTGGTTTTTCGAAAAATTGAAAATTTAAGACAGTCAGGTAATCTACTGTTCTTTAGATCCTAGAAGGGGAGAACACCGTTAATCTCTAGTTCTGATGTGAATTTAATATTTTGATGTTGATTATTTAAATGGTTTAGGAAGTTTTGTATTTCTTCTAAACCATGTTTCCAGATAAGGAAGACGTCATCAATGTAACGTTACCACACTTTAGGTTTTAAGGTTGCTATAGAAATAGCTCTCTCTTCAAAATCTTGTAAAAAATTTTAGCTAAGACTGGGTATAGAGGGCTGCCCATAGCTAACCCGCTTGTTTGTTTATATAGTTAATCTTCGTAGCAGAAATAGCCGGAATTAATGAAGTGTTTTAGTAGAGCAAATATTTTCTTAGAAACCTTGTCCTTAAGAAGAGTCAGAACTTCATTTGTAGGTACATTCGTAAAAAGAGACACAATGTCAAAACTCACCATTCTGTCAGAGTCTTTGAGATTTAATTTTTTATTTTTAATATGAAATCTTCAGAGATTTTGATGAAGGAGGAGAAATTGCCAACTAGATGTTTTATAGAACTTCAACACCAAGTTGATTGGGACTGCACAACCAATTTATATATATGCAAGGATGAATTTGAAAGATGAATTATAGAATCTAAAGAAATAGTTCTGTACCCTTCACACATGAACAATAATCTGAGCTGCAATTTGCCTGATTCCCATAGCGCAGTAATCCAGTACTTGCGCTCTAAAATTAGCTGTCACACACATTCAACTCATGCTAACAATAGCATGGGGTCACCTATTCAAACATGACTGTTACTATTATTATTATTATTATTTTAATTATTATATGAAAGAGATGTTTGAAGAAAAACCAATAATGAAGAGTAAGAAAGTAAAGATTGAGTATGGTGCCATCGTATGATGGAATGGAATCAAGAAGAAGAGCGAGCTATGACTGTCAATGAGAAGATTTTGCATGATGAATGGTATGTACTTAATAGAAGTGTGAATCGTAATTGATGGATGTAAAGATCTCTATATAACTGATGGACTACACATAAATGGTTTTGGAGATAAGTGCTCGGAGAAAATGTTATTCTGTGAATTCGGAAGTGCAACACCAGGAAAATTAAACATATTAGGGGAGAAGTAATCAAGCAGGTGTCTAGCCACCCCTGCAATAGATAAGTATGACTGCAGGAAAGATTATGAAGAGCTTGGTGCTGTTTCCCAGGTTTTCGAATCAGAATGGGAAGATAATCACATTATGCAAGAGTAACTGTGGGTCCAAGAGAATGTTGAAAGGCATGTACATTAATGCCCAAAGAATCAGAAATAAAGTAGAGGAGTTTTATCATTACAGTTTTGTTTAGCATTATTTAATCTACATTTCAGCTCTAGCAAGGTTGCAAGGGAGTGGTAAGAAGCTAAAATAGCTCTACTGTATAAAGGTGGCTCCAAGACGGAAGTAGCAAATTGAAGACCAATTAGTATGTAAAGGATTTTGAATTTTAGTATGTAAAGGATTTTGAATTTTTTAGAAGATAGAAGAAATAGGGCAGAAGGAGGGATATAATTAATGATGGCTGAAGAACTTCAGTAAAAAAAATAGAATTTGAGGCTGTCTGGATTGTTGGTTGCTACTATTTACCTCGGGGTTCAGAAGAACATGTAGATGCCATGCATCAGCATATTAGTACAATGAGTGCAGGCCTCGCAATTAGCATGGGAAACTTCATGGTGATATAAATGGCAAGGAAGACATGGCACACAGTAAAAGGGAAATGGAATTTATATCGTAACTAAGGGATAAATACCTGAAATAACACGTGATGAAACGGAACAGGGGTTCCAGAGAGTTGGATCTGGTAATAGCATCAAAAGATCTACTGGTATATATGGCTCCAGTAGCAACTCTACCTCTGATCGGGGAAAATGACAATGCAGCCTTGTCCTGGGAGGTTGCTCAACATGTGGAATTTTCAATCAAGAAAGTGTTTATGCGAAACTACAAAGCTGGCGATTATTGACAAATTTAAGAGTCAACTTGAAGCAGTGCGCATAAGAAACTACATCGAATGAACGTCATTAGTGCATGGAAAGCGGTCAGGGATTGCAGAGCGAGGCAGGTATCAGACTGCATACTTATGGTCAAACGGGGATAAACAGAGTGGAGATTAAGTGGATGAGTAGCATTATAACGCAAGAGCTGCAAAAAAAAAAGAAACAATTGTGGAAATAACATAAACAAAAAGTAATTAGCATGCTCATCAGCAATATAAAGCACAAGCAAGATAGGTGAAGGCTACATCAGATTTTGAGAGAAAATTAGCTAAGCAGGCCAAAGTAAATCCAAAATAATTTTTTCTCTAATTAGGAAGTAAGAGAAAGAATCACTATGAAGATATAACTTTACTTAGTGCTGATTGTAGGAAAGTGACAGAACCGGAAAAAAAGTTCAGTTACTAAGTTAGTTTGCAAGGGTATAATCACCACCATGATTTCGCAGTTACTGAAATAACAGAAAATGCATTGAGGCAGGTGAACAAGAGGTACTCAGTATGTTGAAAAATATGAATGTGAATATAGCAGTGGACCTGAATGATATGTCTGCTCGTGTGCTACGACAATGTAGAAGTGAGATGGCAGCTCCTCTGACGAAGTTGTTTAATCTACATTTCAGCTCTAGCAAGGTTCCAAGAGAGAGTGGAAAGAGGATAAAATAGCTCTACTGTATATAGGTGGCTCCAAGACAGAAGTAGCAAATTGCAGACCAATTTAGGGAGTGGTGTTTAAAGTATTTGAAGATTTGGTAAAAAAGCAAAATTCTAAAATGGGTGGATAGGAATATGATAGTTTATAGCGGACAGCATGGCTTTGTAAAAGGTAGGTCCATCCTCAGTAATTTATGAATATTTTATAATAAGGTGACAGCAGAATTGTATAAAGGAAATTCTTACACCATGTTACTGCCAGACTTTGCAATGACATTTCAAAGAATACCACATGGATATTCTGTCCAACACATAAGTCAGAGGAAATGGGAAATGGGACTGGATATGAGGCTGGTGTAGTAAATGTGGGGGGGGGGCTGATATACGGACATCACAGGGTAATGTGTGGTGGAGCAGAATCAAGGCGAATGAGGTCGACTATTGGAGTTCGCCAGGGCTATGTACTAGGACCATTGCTTAATTTGTACATTGATGATAAGTGGCAGATTTGAGAGGGTGACATTCAGTTGTTTGCTGATGATGCAAAACTGGGGAGGGCAATATTGATAGAAGTAATATAGGTGTCTTGCAGGATGATTTAAAATAATTGCAGATAGATCAAAGGATAATGTCTGTCAATTTAATCTTGTAAAACGTAATGTAATCAATTTGCAATGAAAAGATTACCTATTTAATATCATATTGAGAGTTCTAGATTAAAGGGAATTGATGAGGCTAAGGTGTGGAAGTGATGGTGGATATAGATTTGAAATTCAGAGTGTATATTGCAAGAGTTAGCAAATAGCTCACAGGATTTTTGGATGCGTAAAAGCACATTGCCAAGTAAAGTTAGGAAGGTTATTATCCCTTTTCATTTTTCATAAAGCTATAATTCAGCTACATGTGGGCTACTGTGCAGAAATTTGGTCACCAGCATTTCTTGAGGATTGAGAGGTAGTGGAGAAGATTCATAGACGAGTGAGCAAGCTGGTGATTAGTCTGTGGAATATTCCTTATGAGGATAGAATGTGGGTGCATGTGTTGTAAAGTTTATCTGACAGGCGGAGGACAGTGAATAAGATAAAGACATAAGACACGTATAAGATTGACACAGAAGAAAATTCAAAACATGGAGAGTATTGGGAAAATAAGGAGTCACACTTGGAAGTTAGTGGTTAGTAAGAATGTGCGGACAAGGTGCGTGCCTTTGAGAGTGGTGAATGAGTGGAATAGATTGCTAGAGGGGGTTGTGAGTGCCCCAACAGTGAATACTTTTAAGGAGATGTATGATAGGTATTGTCTTAATGGATTGAATGGGTATCCTGCATTGTCCTTTGACCTCACGTAGTGCCTGTTTATTAATATCCATAATTATTAATAACCAATGGTTATTAATAACCATTAATTAGTTTATTAATAACCATAATAACATGTGAGAGACTGTATGCATGCCAGAACTAGAGCCTGTGCACTATTTAATCACTTTATTAATTCTTCTCGCCCTGATGAGGAAGATTCTGTCATCCATCTAGTGATCTGGATGAAATCAGTAAACATATTTCTGATTTGTTCCATCCGGTCGATCTTAATGCTATCTTTAGATATGACTAGGCCGACCATATTTCCTTCAGACAAAAACGGGACATTGGGATGAGGCTTATGTAATATTCTGTATTCATGAAAAAGTAAGACGATATAAAAGTTTTTTTTACCGGACTGTCCATGATTAGACCAGAGTTCTTTTTGAATATCATATTTTTATATTTAAAATATCCAGGTGAAATGAGTGTTTCAGGGATGTCATAACTTTCTTATATAATTCGTCTTGTAGTAGTGCAAGTAGATCATCATTAGTTACATTGGTAAACAGATTAACTATATGAAATCTTGCTAAAATATCATGTCCATCAAGGATAATATTGCTGATGCTTGAAACAAAATGCACGAATAATTAAAAAATGATGGTAATTGTCCTATCAGGCCATTAAGTAGCTTACCCCACATGTTTGGCAAGAAGGTATGTTGAGAATCTATCCCTTCTACTATTGGGTTTTATATTTTATATATTTTTGGGCATCCCATATAGACCTTGAGGAAGAAGATGAAGAGATTGACAGCTAGTCTGGTTTCTTTGTTTTAACCCATAAGTTGTTTTCATAAGGTTATTAGTGCAATTTTGAAGCTCTCTAGTAGGGTCATATCCATAATGGGGAAAGTGTGAGTATTAAGAATAGATAACCAAATAGAATTTATGAATATAATAACTCAATAAAATATACTGTAGAATCAACATTGTTTCAGACAGTAACATATCATGTGCGAGTTAGGTACCAAGAGATAGCAGCACTTGTTTCCCGTTTCATCAAACGTCGCTGCTTATAACTAGTGATAGTCTTGGACCAGCGATCTTGATCGATGATCAGAGAATTGATCGGTCATAGCTTGAATTGAATGATTTTTGATGTCTGACGTGCGGGTTTTTGATAGTTGATATAAAATGTGATTCAAGGAATTTTGACTAGTAAATTTAATAGAAGTTAATAGTTTTACTACTATAATCAATCAGTTTATTTTAAAGAGGTCCAAAGAATCAGCTAACCAGGTAAGTCAACAATTTTCAAAACAAGGGCGATACGCTAGGCTTACTGCCATCAGTATCGCCATTGTTTCATTGCTTCATTTACTTCATTAGAAACTGTCTATTATTACTATTGTGGAAAGGGAAAGTCATGTCCTGCTCTACAGAACAAGACTTGGGTCTAACCATGGATGCACCGTACCAGGAACTTAATTTTAAGCAGCTTCTAGCAATTTTTAAACACGTGGGAAATCTGCTTCACACAAAATGACCACGAAAGGTAGTAGTTCATGATATAAAAGAAGTTGATACAGATGACTCTGAACTCTTAGAACTTCTTCAAGACAGCGCTAGCAAAATAGCAACAACTGCTGAGGATAATCCCCTTACTGACCCCACTGATTATCAGGAGGTTCGCGCACCAAAAAAGTGCAAAACTATGGCCTCTGAACCACCAAATGTGGATATAATGGAAGAAGATCTGTCCAAGACTCTCCTACCTCCTCAAGGGAAAAGATACCCCACCCCGGTTATTCTGCATGAAAAGAATAAATGGATGTCCCTAAGGACTGCGATGTACAACTTACAGATCTCATACAGCCAAGCAAAAAATGTCACAGACGGTATTAAAATCCAACCCAGAACAGTGATGGATTATCGACGGCTAACCTCTGAATTGAATACTAGAGGTATTCAGTACCACACTTTTTCACTGGGATCAGAAAAGAAAAAAAAACATCAAGGTAGTGATTAGACGTGTATCTGAAGATGTTTCCACAGAAGAAATCACTGCAGATCTACACCAGCAAGATTTACCACCCGTAAAAGTCAGCAGAATGACCAGGAGAGACAGGATTCCAATTCCACTGGTGTTAGTAGAGATTAGTCAAACCTACAAGCACATATATGATCTGACGTCCATCTGTAGACTGAAAATCACTATAGAACCATTAAGAAAAAGGGCTTCGACAGGGCAATGCCATAGATGTCAGAAGTTTGGTCACGCACAGAGAATGTGTAGTGCTGAATTTAGATGCTTAAAATGTGGGGTCGGCCACCCAATAAATATGTGCTCTAAATCAAAATCCACACTGGATAAATGTGCCAATTGTGGCAGTCTTCACACTGCCAACTACAGAGGATGCATGTACAATCCAAGAAATAGAAAATCAGAAGCAGAAACATTTTCTTCCTCACCTATGTCAGAGATTACTTCACAGTTTCCTGTAGTTCAATATAAAATGTCAGACGCCCTTCAGAAGAAGTCAGAGGTTCCCAAAAGAGTAATTCCGCATCAACAATCTACGACATATGCGGATGTACCTCGTCCTAAACAGTCATCCTGTGAACAGACAACACCACACACAAATCTGGCAGCTATCATTACCTCTTCTCTCGCAAATATGCTGTTGGATTTTTGCAGATCCAACCCATCACCTTCTTCTACCAAAAGCTTCCTAAAGATACCCAAACCATCATCTCAGCACTCACTAATGAACAGTAATAAACTAAAACCAGAATCTCTAGAGATCGTTGCATGGAACTCGAACGGTCTGCGGGGTAAGATATTAGAACTTCAAAATTTCGTCCAAAGACATCAGTCAGATGTCCTTTTACTAAATGAGACACACCTAAGACCTTCAGACAACCCCAAAATTTGCCATTGCAGCATATCATCCTCCACAAAAATCATTACTCTGCTCGGATTTGAACGCCTTATTCGATACTGGAGAGGCCTATCATTGTGGCAGGAGATTTAAATGCCAAGCATTCAGCCTGGAATAGCCGTTCCACCAACAAAAATGGACAGATACTACAAAACTATGCTGGTTTCAACAACCTTCTTGTAATAGGTCCTGCTGATCCCACCCATCACAACACTTATGGTCGGGCTGATGTGCTGGATATAGTCATATTGCAGCACATCAGAGACTCCAATACAAATTAATGACGATCAACGATCTATCATCAGACCATTACCCAATACGATTAAAATTGGGAAACCTTGAAAAATTATCTCCCCCCCCTCACTCATTCATTTCTTGGGAAAGGCTCTCCAAGGTACATCCAAATTATATTGGCCCTGTTCCCATCATTAAATCAAAAGAGGAAATTGAAACAGCTGTTAAAAACTTAACAGAACAGATTAAAGCACCCTGTGCAGCAGTTACTACCCCTGCAACTACCCGCAAGTCCATTCACTTGCCAGAAGATATTATGAATCTGATTAGAGAAAAAAATAAGGCAAGAAAAAGATATCACAACACCAGGGCGCCACAAGACAAACAAATCTTGAACAGGTTCAAATCTGCAGTGAGAGATGCCCTTGCAGCCCATAGAACTCAACTCTGGGAAGAAAAACTAACCTCCATCTCTACTGATAACCACTCCATATGGAATCTCATCCAAAAGATTAAAAAGAGAAATAAACCTCTTCCCCCCCTCCAAATAAATTCAGGTCTCATCCACACGGATGCTAATAAAGCTGAAGCAATAGCAAATCATCTTGAAAAACAATGTAAACCTGCATACGATCACCCTGATTTTAACCATATATACAAGATCCACCGAAATGTCAGATACTCACTCAATTCTGCTCTCGCATATTCCACTCAAATTGCACCCACCTCACCTGCTGAAATATATGCTATTATTAAAAAGTTCAAGAACAAAAAGGCTCCTGGACCCGATGGTACCTCTAACAAAGTAATAAAGCTTCTACCACGTAGAGTTATTGTCCATCTGACAAATATATTTAACTCCATCCTTCACTACAAATATTTCCCTTCCCACTGGAAACTGGCGGACATAATACAGGTCCATAAACCTGGAAATGATTCCAGATTGCCTCAAAATTACAAACCAATCAGCTTCATCTCTAATCTCGGCAAAATTGCCGAGAAGGTAATTCTTACCAGACTTCAAGATTCAGTACTCCGATTAAATATCCTGCCTGAGGAGCAGTTTGGCTTCCGACAGTCGCATAGCACCTGCAGCAAATACACAGATTGGTGGAACACATCATCACGGGTTTTAACTGGCGTTAATGCACTGGGGCTGTTTTCCTTGACAAAGCCAGTGCATTTGACAAGGTTTGGCATTATGGTTTTGCCATACAAACTGATATCATCTGGTGTATCAGTCATAATCATTCATCTTATAAAGGCATACCTCTGCGATAGGCGCATGCAAGTTAGGATATGTGGGGTAGTCTCGACACAAAAACGCATCTTGGCTGGAGTTCCACAAGGTTCCTTACTAGCACCAATTCTATTCTCCTTATACTTGTATGATATACCACACAACCCATTATCTTCAATTAAAGCCTTTACGCTGGTGATACAGCGATATCGTTAAAGCCTCACCTAGCCATCAAGAAACTGCAAGAAAACCTACTGCTAACCGAACAATACTTTTCTAAATGGCGCCTCCAAGTGAATCCCCTGAAGAGTGTAGCCATCCTATTCTCCAGAAGATCACTGCTTCCTAAAGACGATATTCTCCTTTCCAACACTAAAATTCCGTGGAAAAATGAGATCAAATATCTTGGTGTAATACTGGACAGAAAACTGACTTTCAGCTCCCATATCAAGACTCTGTGCAAACATCAAAATCCATAGTCCAGCACTATCCACTAATTAACAGAAATAGTAAGCTAAGCACCAGAATTAAACTTCTCATATATAAACTGATGATTCGTTCAATACTCACCTATACTTCACTGGCCTGGAGTCATACTTCAAATTCTAATATTCTCAAACTACAACGTATCCAGAATAAATGTCTCAGAGTGATCCTGGGACCCCCATGGTTCATCCAAACTGTCCAGCTACATCGGGACACAGATATTCCCTATATTTACACTTTCATGCAGACTATAGCAATCAAATTCTTCTCAAAAGCATCTGTGCACCCTAACAAACTGATCCAACTGGCTGCAGATTATGACGCAATGGATTATTTCAAACATAAAAGACCTAAAGCCATCCTAAAGTTCAACACTGAGGACTAATCTCCTATCTCACTCAGGGCGAGCAATTATCTCATAAATTTGCTTCACTCACAGTTTCTCTCAAGATAGCCGGGAATATTAAAAGCTTTTGCTTCACCCCTTATGTCAGTAATGTTGATAGTTGACCAGCGATCATTGATTAGCTACCGATGGAGATAGAACAGCCCACTCAGCCACCAAAAGCCAGATAGAGTTAAAAGGCCTCACTTACTCCCTGTAAGTGAATAAAACGCGTTAGCTGATTTTTTATAGAAAATTAAACTGATAAAAGAAATTTGATATCTTAATGTCTGACAAAATACAGAAGATAAAACACATAACCAACGTATCGTTGAGAAAAAAACAGTTGTGAAAAAGTGCAATCATGTCTTGTCTACAACGGAAAAATTTGTATTCAATGAGGCCTTATCTTTGCAGTTTGCATCCGGAATGTACATAAGGTATTTTTTTATCAAAAGTCGGACGTCTATGTTATCTATGTATATTTAAACTCCAGAATGGGCATATCTAGGTCGGTTCAAATCAACACTTGTTATAAATGCAGCACAACCTCCTATTCATAAACTTTCACCTTTATAACAAGCTGCTCTGAATATCCTTAAAAACAATTTTAACATTGATATCCTGCCTGCATAAAAAGGAAACGTAACAGATACCCTTGACTCAGATAATTATGAATAGAAAGTTAGGCAGCTTCTTGATAATTACACTTATTTCATTATTATTATTATTATTCCTGACACCTCCAAGGAATTCAAAGGCTCATCGCGCGAGGACACCTACAACATTATAGATCATGACCCTACTACAGAGCTCCAAAATCTCACGAATAATCTTATGAAAACAACCTATGAGTTAAACAGCTCTCAATCTCTTCGTCCTGTCCTCGAGGCCTATATGGGACGGCCAAAATTCATAAAGTAGAAAATCTCTGCATCCAATAGTATAAGGGGTAGATTTTCCAATATACCTTCTTGTCAAACATGCAGCGAAGGTACCTAAAGGCACAATCACTATTCATTGTTAAAAACTGTGCATTTTATTTGAAGCATCAGCAATATGTACAGTACATGGCATTTTAGCAAAATTTTACGTAGTCAATTTGTTTACCAATGTTCCTATTGGTAATCTACTTGCACTGCTACAAGATAAATTCTCTAGGAAAGTTATGCCATTCCTAAAACACTACAATTCACATGGATATTTTAAATTTAAAAATATAATATTCAAACAGAACTGTGGTCTACGCATGGGCAGTCCGCTTTCGCCAGGTTTAGCAAATGTTTATGTGCAAAGAAGAATACCACCATAACCCAAAATTATAGAATAGGTAAGTTGATGATACCGGGGTGATCTGAAAAGTTCTCGGTCTAACAATGAAAAAACGAATTTATAATTTCAAAATTATTTTTATTTTTCAACATAATCTCCATTACGACTAATATATTTATTCCAGCGATGCTTCAGCGCCCTGTAGTGCTTCTCAATAAGATCTACAAAATACCCCTCTACAGCTGCAATCACCTCTTGAATCGAAGAAAAACGCTGACAAGCGAGGAAGAATTTTAGTTTTGGGAAGAGATTGAGGTCAGAGTTAGCCAAATCTGGGAAATAGGATGGATGTTCCAACAATTCATAGTGCAGATTCCTTAATTTTCCGATTACCAAAATGCCTTTGTTGGCAGGTACAGTGTTCTGATGAAAGATAATTTTTTTCTTCTACAAACCGGGTCTTTTTTCACGAATTTTTTCGTCTAGTCTGGTTAAAAGATCGGAATAATGTTCCCTGGTTATTGTATTACCCTTTTCAAGATGATTAGTAAACAAACTGCCTTTAGCATCCCAAAACACCGATGCCATGACGTTTCCTGCTGATGGAACTGACTTTGTCTTCTTTGGCGCTGAACAACCGGCTTCTGTCCATTGCTTTGACTGTTGTTTGGATTCTGGTGTGTAATAGTGAATCCAATTATCAGCCATAGTAATAAATCATTGCACAAAATCAGTTTTATTCTTGTTAAAACGCTTCAGGCACTGTTCAGAGATTTTCATGCTAGTGCGTTTTTGATCTACTGTGAGCAAGCGTGGCACCCATCTTGTGCAAAGCTTTTTCATTTGCAATTCTTCATGCAAAATATATCTTACACGTTCTTTTGAAATGCCTATAGTCTCAGCAATTTCACGCACTTTGACTCGCCGGTCATCCAACATCGTGCACTTGATCAACGATTTCTGGTGTTGTTACTTTTTTTTTTTTGGACGTCCTTTGCGTGGATCATCTTAAAGGCTGGTACGGCCACGTTTAAACTCAGCAGCCCATTTCTTATTTGTCGAAAACGAAGGACAAGTGTGCCCATAAACGTTTATGACTGAATTTGTTTTGGCATTAAACCTTCTTTTGCAAAGAATTTTATAACCGCACGATACCCAATTTTATCCATTTCAAGGGATACAGCCAACACTTTTGTTTCAGACAGCTGTATAAAACAAACTACTTGATAGAATGACTTGCAAATTCAGATGGATGCTTATAACAGATGTATCAGCTTAGAAAAAGCAATCTTGTTGATAGTGTTGCCATCTATGATCGAGGCCGAGAACTTTACAGACCACCCTCATATATTCTTAGTCTCGAACCCTGGATTACCTTTCCTTCTGCTTTTTCATGAGCATTTTGAATCGTCAACACCTTGACGAAGTAGATGGTCCACTTTGAAGCTCTCTAGTAGGGTCCTGAGTCAAGGATAGTTGTAGCGTTCATTTAGTCTGTGAGTAGGATCTCATTGTCAAAATTGTGTTTTAAGGTTATTGAGAGTAGGTTGTTCTAAAGGTTGAAAAGTTTGAATAGGAGGTTTTGCTGCATTTATAACAAGTGTTGATTTGAACCAAATGCTTCAAGACAAAAATATGAACATTACATTTGCTTTAGAATCTATCGAAAACTTTAAAATATTCTTACAAGAGTATCGATCAGATACAGATTTTAAAGAAGTTCTAAAAACGGCAAAAGAACTGAGTGAAGAGGTGGATGGAGAACAAGAATTTAAAACTGGTACGGAAGTTTGACGACGAAAGAAGACACGACAATTTGACTACGAGCATCATCACAATCGCCAGAAGATAAATTTAGAGTGAATGTGTTTTATACACTTCTAGACGTTGCAATGTGTTCGTTAATAGAACGTTTTGAACAACTAAAAACATGATAATTTCAATTTCTAGTATAGATTACTACAAATTAATAACGAAGATTTACGAAAAAATTGTGACGATTTAGAGATTCTCTTGAAGGACGGCGACAATAAAGACGTAAATGCAATAGAACTATATGAGGAGTTATATGCTTTCCGAGATATTTTTTAGGAAGGATAATTTAAATATTCAAAACCCTTTCGATATTCTTAATTTTATTGTGTCCAATAATTTATCTTTTCCTAACTTTTCAATTACTTTAAGAATACTATTAACCTTACCTGTTAGTGTAGCGAGCGGTGAACGTTCCTTTTCCAAGTTGAAATTGATTAAAACTTACTTAAGGACAAGTATGTCACAAAAAAGACTTGTTAGTATGGCGTTAATAGCTATTGAAAATGATATATGTGCGGAATTAGACGTTAAGAACATTATTTCTAATTTTGTGAATATGAAATCAAAAACCCTAAAATTTTAATTTAAAAAATTTCAAGTATATTTATGTAATTTAATTTATATTCTGTTATTCAGTAAAGATGTTATTTTTTGAATAATTATATTAAATGTTCTAATTATATCTGAAGTCTTTTCTTATTTTCTCATCTATCTTGAGTTTCTTTTATTTTCCTAAAAGATAGTTTCACTTATAAAAATTATTAAAAATTTTTTATGATTGTACTTTTTAACAACTGTTTTTTTTTTCCCTCAACGAAACATTGATTATGTAGTTTTATCTTCAGTATTTTGTCTGACATTAAGATACCAAATTTTAATCAGTGTTGTTTAATCAAAAATAATAATAATAACAACCAGTGAATGCCTTTAATTACCTTAAAAGGAGTAGGCGAGGCCTTTTAACCCTGTCTAGCTTTTGGAGGCTGAGTGCGCAGTACAATCGCCACCTGTAGCCAATCAAAAATAGCTGCTCGAAGAATCTAATGGTTCACTCTAATTTCTGGACCTTCTAATAAGTAATCGGGTAAATTAAAAGTCTATATATCGAAAACTTGCACATACTGACGGATATCTACATGCTTCTTCCCATCATTATAGATCTCAAACATTGGAAAAGCTTGTGTAGCTCAGTGGATGTGGCGTTTGCCAACCACGGCGCTTGGCCGCACGAAGGAAGACTTGGTTTCGAGTCTAGTCGGCGACTAGAAGAAATTTTTCTAAGCCTTTTTTCGACCGGTTCCCGAGTTAGTCGATCTCTGGCACGGGCAAGCAGGTTTTTCCTCCCGGAAACTGGGTTTTTCGTCCTGTAAACTCAAGAAAATCGACCGTAGAACCCACATTATTTCAGACATTAAATATATTGTGTTAGGGTTAGGGACCACGAGATGGCGGCACATTTGAGCCGTCTCTCTTCACTGAGTACCGCTTAATTAGTGATAGCCGTGGGCCATCTATCTCTGATTGGTACCAGTGGAGATTGAACTGCCCACTCAGTCTCCAAAAGTTAGATAGGGCTAAATGGCCTCACCTACTCCCCGTATACGGGAATAAAAAGGCGTTAGCTAATTTTTTTTTTTTTTTTTTTTACTAAGAGCAAGAATTTGTGGACTCATCGCCAATAAGGATAAATAAGCAAAAAAAAAAAAAAAGAGCTTTAAAAACACTTTCCTTCAAAATGAATATAATGACCACATCATTTCCCGATTAATTCAGAGAAATTTCTAATGAAGGATAAAAGAAAGGATTCAGCAACTACTTCAGGAATTAAAAATCAAATTAGTATTTACATCTTTATCAAGATGAGGTCACTACTCAGATCCACTAAACCCTGATATAACCCACTTCAATATTAGGGTGTTTATTGGATATAGTGCGATTGGCGGTGATCTTACTATGGACAGAGGAAAAAAAAGCATTGAGCAAAGTATTGAAGAACACATTCAGTAGACCCACAAGACGCTTAAGAAATAAGACATCAAGTTTTGTGGGATAAATCAGTAAATCCGTTGCTATGATACAGTGGAGAAAAAGATCTGAATCTTTGGAAATGGCATTAGATCCTAAACATCTAAATATTATTCCAAGTATCAAATTGTCTCCAATAGATTCTAACATTCTGTAAAATTTGGTGCGGTGAAATTTTGCTAAGATTTTCCGACATCGATTTTTACAGAGGTCATAAATCATGGAAAGAACAAAATTGTAGATTACTGTATTTAAAAGGATAAATGCTGATTGTAAACTTGTAAAGATAACTAACAAAATGAATGACATTGAATTTGTTCATAAATTATAAAATAATGTAAAGGTTAAAATTGTACATTACGTTGATTTGATAATAAGTTTTGATGTAACAGAATGCTAAAAGTATTTCTTCCTCAAGTTAAGAGGATTAGAAAAGATTATGTTGGCGACTTGAAAGTGTGCAAAGGTATTGAAGATCATTCAGATGTGGAGATTTTGCTGCCAAAATTTAAAGTCAAGACAACAGTGACGTCAAGATTCGGGGAGGGGGGTCTCCGACCATTAAAGCAATGAACTTCTGAATCGTATAAAAGAGGCCTTGAGAACCTCTAGACAAGTTGAGTGGTGATTGATCTCTAGTCCGTAAGTGAATAATATGGAATTGAATGCGTGTTATCTTAGAAGTTACGGCAAGATATTGAAGTGACTCTGCCTATGTTCCTACCAGCACCCGCCCAGGTAAAGGTAAGCTTTAAGTTTTTACGGAAGTTCCCCAGGCCCTCTCCTGTTCCCTGCTCTGTACCCGTCAGTTGTCTTCCGCCTCTCGAGGGAGATTTCAACTGTCGGCTTACACTTGGCGGAAGAAAGGGACAAGGCAGGTCCTGAACCACGAACCAAAACAACAGCACAGTCAATAATATACACACATGCTAAAAATAGAGAACGGTAGCGACTTTATGCAACACGTAGATAGAGACGAAGCTTTAGAACTATTTTTCTAAAGCTTCGTTCTTCTAAACGTGTGTTCTTGTAAAGCTTTAGAACACACAAGCAAAAAATGCAGGGCTGCGGACGACCCCGCAGAAGAAGAGGCGCCTACATAAGCAGTCACGGGAAACAATAATCCCCCGGTAATCCTTCGAGACAAACAAAAGTGGACCTCAATCTCGAAATCGTTTAGAGAACAAAACATCAACTCCTCCTGGACCAGAAACACAGACGAAGGAGTAACGATCCAGACTGAAACAGTCACAGACTACTGCATGATGACAAAAATGCTGGACAACTCCATGCTGCCTTTCGACACATTTGCACTGGTCAGTGAAAAGAACCTAAAAGTGGTACTCAGTGGGGTTGCCGAAGGAATCACCACCGACGAGGTCGCCGCCGATCTTGTAAACCAAGGCCTGACCCCAGTTCGGACAGAAAACCTATGTCACTAGTACTAGTAGAAATATCTAACATCCAAAAAAGAATATACGAACTAAGAAATATATGCGGGCTCAAAATCACAACTGAGCCACTAAGAAAGAAGGCATCGGCAGGACAATGATATAGATGCCAAAAGTTTGGGCATGCCCAAAAGCTCTGTAATGCAGCCTACAGATGTTTAAAATGTGGAGAACATCAGACAAGCACCTGCTCCAAACTGAAAACAATACCGGCACGCTGTGCTAACTGCAGAGGACCTCACCCCGCGAATTACAAGGGGTCCACTTCCCATCCAAAAAATCGTGGGATTACAAGAACTAACCTCACCCCCTCCCTACAAAGACCACACTACCAGGCAGGCAACTCACCCACCATCTCAAACCACCTCAACAACACAGGAGAGAATACAACCAACCAACATAACAAAAACGTATGCCGAGGCTGCACAACCTAAGACCCTCCACATCCACAAACAGCGAGGCTCCAACTTGGTAACAATCTTGATTGCCTCGCTCGCCACCATGCTGCAGGAATTCAGCAGGACAAGCCCCTCACCCTCCTACCGAAAGAGATTCCTACAAGGAACCTAGTCCATCTTAACAACCCTCTGCCATGAGTAGAAAACTCAAACCAAACTCACTAAAGATTGTAGCTTGGAACGCAAATGGAATAACAAACAAAATCCTGGATCTCCAAGAATTTGCAACCAGATACAAACCTGACATCATGCTAGTTAATGAAACTTACCTTAGACCAGGAAATAACCCAAGACTACGTGGCTTTTCCATGTACAGAAAGAATCGACTTGGCGCAATAGGTGAAGGCACAGCCTTCTATATAAAAAGCTACCTAGACCACAGCACAGTACCTGACCCCCCCCCAACTACGAACCTAGAGGTGACAGAGTGGAGGTACACACCAACAACGCATGCAGCCTACAACCCTCCTAGAATCCCACTACTGATATCTGATCTTGACTCCATCCTCGAATCCAAATACTCTATAATCTTAGCATGGGATCTCAACTCCAAACATACAGCCTGGTTTAGCTCGTCCATGAATACCAAAGGTCACACTTTACACAACTACGCAATGCACACCTCTGCCATCGTGGTTGGACCTACCGACCCCACTCATCACAGCCCAACAGGAAAATTAGATGTCCTGGACATCGCAATACTCAAAAACATCCCATACCAATACCAACTAGAAACAATAGAAGAACTTTCATCAGACCACATCCCCCATTCAATTCAAGCTAGGCAATCAAAAACAACTCTCACCCCAGCGCTCCTTTATAGCATGGAAGAAAATCACAAAAATTCTACCAGAATACATCGATCCATCGCCCATCATACACAAAAAAGAAGAGATTAGATATAGCTATAAACAAGCTAACAAGTCAAATGCAAAAAGCAGTAGCCTCAGTAACGCAAACCACTGTCCACCATTCGACCAATAGGATTCCAGTAGAAATCATGGACCTAATTAGAACCAAGAACAAAGCAAGAAAGAGATATCACAACACTACAGCCCCACCGGACAAAACAACACTAAACAATGTCAACAGAAAAGTCAGAGAAGCTCTACAAAACCACAGAAATCAAGAATGGGAAACCAAATTAACCACACTCAACCCAGAAGATCACTCCTTATGGAAATTCCCAAAAAATCCTATGCACCAAAACTCAACCCTTACCTCCTATACAAACCAAACAAGGAAAAGGCAAAAGCCCTTATAGACAACCTGGAGGAGAATTGCAGCCCGTCGAACAAACACCTAAACATTAACTTCATCTACAAAATTCATCGCCAGGTCAGGAAAGCATTAAGTCATTCCACCGATAACCCAGAGTCCATCTCTCCCACTACTCCAGGGGAAATAACTAAAATCATAGCACAACTGAACAACAGAAAGGTTCCAGGCCCAGATGGCATCACTAACAGAATATTAAAGTTTCTACCAAGAAAAGCAATAATACACATTGTTAACATTACAAATGCAATCATCAGATTTCAGCACTTCCCGACAACTTGGAAAATAGCAGATATCATACTTATCAAGTTTTGGAAGTCACCGAAAAGGTTATCCTCACCAGGCTACAAGCAATCACTGACAAGTTCAGAAATATCCCAGACGAGCAATTCGGATTCTGCAAAGAACACTCCATAGTATAACAAATACACCGATTGGTGGAATACATAGCAGGAGGCTTTAACTGGAACCTCCACACAGCTTCGTTCTTCATCGACATAGCCAAGGCCTTTGATAAGATATGGCATCAGGGTCTTCTCTACAAACTGATAAAATTTAAGTTTCAAATAAAATTACTTAAACTAATTAAAGCATACCCAAGTGACAGATACATGCAAATCAAACTAAACGAAACACTGTCAACCAGACGCAAGATCCGTGCAGGAGTGCCACAGGTCTAACTCTTAGCACCTCTACTGTTCTCGATCTACACAGCTGATATCCCCCCCCCCCAAACCAACCCGAGAAAATCATCACAGCACTATATGCAGATGACACTGCGATACTATCAAGATCTCTCAGCCCTCAAATGGCAATTAGAAGGCTGCAAGGTATCAGTGCGCTATTAACTTGGCTAACAGATTGAAGGATCCAGGTAAACCCCTAAAAAGCTCGGTTCTGCTATTCTCCAGAAGAAAAGTCACCAGCAAGGACGACATTCAACTCCACGGAGTCAAGATCCCATGGGAGACGGAAGTTACATATGTCGGAATGAAACTAGACAACAAACTCCTATTTAGCAACCACATCGAAGAACAATATAATATTTTTCTTGAGTTAGCTAGCGTGGGAGATAGCTAACTGTTATCGGGAGTTACCTATTCCGGAGGCCTTCTCATTAACAGCGCAAACATTTGGAGAAAGTATAAAGAATTGCAAGCGGGCACTAAGTTAATCGGATTAGATTAGAATAAGGTAAAGAGCAGTTAACATAGAGTTAGAAGATAAAGTAGACACAGGAAAGATAACCACAATAAGTAAAAAGATAATATAAAAGGCGCAACAGCAGATATTAAATTATCATAAAAATATTACAATGGCGCAACCAACATCATTTTACAATTCATTAGCCTAACACGTACAATGTTCTGTAAAATTAGAAATATTTTAAAATTCAAAAATAACATTCCAAAGAGCAACTATAACTTAATAGCAGGACCGTTTCTACATTTTGCGGGGCCCCCGATATTAGTAACACTTATGGAAATTTTAAATGGAAGATACTCTTTAGCATCAATTTAAGTAAAGGGAAAAAATAAATGTGATTTATTTTATCATATTCATTATCATATAAATACGCCAGAACAATGATTTATTTAATAATATAAATAAATCATAAATAAATAATATAATAATATAAAAATACAGTATAAAAAATTTTTACTATATCTCCATTTTTACTATAAAGAATTAAATATAAGTATAACAACTTATACGATTTAAAAGAAATCTTAATATATTAAATTTTATTTAACCTAATGCGCATATCAATAAAATCATTTATAAAGCTATCAAAATTCAAATTTTTTGCAATTTCATGCCATATAGATATTATTGCCAGGGACGACAAACGTTCTTCAGACATAGAAGATCGCAAATAGGTTTTTATTAATTTTAATTTGGAAAATGACCTTTCTGCTGATGCGACCGTAACTGGACTGGTCAATAATATTTTAAATGTCGTAGTAATATTTGGAAAATATCCGACAAATTATTTGCAATTATGAATTTTAAAATATTAATGCGTGCATCTTCTGGAACAAAATTTCTAAAAATAATTAATTCATCATAAAATTCAGATTCATCAATATCTGTATTTCATTTTTGATACAGCTGTTTGCAGCAAAATATTAGTTCATTTTCTGTCATTTTTCTTATTAATTTCATATCATAAAGAAATCCAAATGATTTTTTGTGAATTTCATACAATTCAAATCTTTTTTTGACAGATTGTAGAGCAGTATCTAAAATTACAAAAAAAGAAATTTATCATAAAATTATCTTTCTTATCACCTATGTGTGATTCATCAGACGTTTCATAATCAAAAAAATACTTTTCTTCGACGTACTGGACTTTCTTTAAATTTAATTTCTAATAGATTTGACAGTTCTTTAGCAATCTCAAAACAGCTATCACATCCCGATATTCTCTGCTCTTCAAAGTACTGTACTAACTCTTTAATATGCTTAGTTGCTACGTCTATGGGAATTTTTGCATTTTGTAATACTTTACTTACTAAATTAACTTTTGACAAAAGCTCATACCAAATTACAAGGCTTAGTATAAACTCAAATGAATCTATTTGTTCATATATTGAAACCACTTCTACTCTGATAGTATTATTCGATGCAGTTTTAAATAATTCTTTTAGGGCATTTAAAAATTCTGGAATTTGAAAATAGAGCTCTAACTCATTCTATTCTACATCTTGTATCACATAACGGTTTTGGTGTTAATTGTTTAACAAATTTCTTTAATATGTCCCAACGTGAGGTTGAGGCAGTAAATAATGCATATTTTTTTGTATAACATTAAAAAAATTATTGCTATAATTGATGATTTTGCGACATCCCCTAAAATCAAATTTAAATTATGATGGGCGCAAGGAGTATAAAATGCCTTTACGTTTTCATTTAAAATGTAAGCACGGACTCCCTTAAATACTCCTTTCATATCCGCTCCGTTATCATACCCTTTCCCTCAACAATCTGACAATTTAAGATTTAATTTATTCAAAAGTGATTTTATATTTTCACATATACCTTTACCAATAGTGTCATTAGTTGTTAAAAACGTCAAAAAGTGTTCACAAATTTCAATATCTGCTTCAAATATATGTAAAAATCTAAAAATTACTGAAATTTGCTCCTGATGACTAACACGAGGAGTACAATCGAGAATTATTGAATAGTACTTTGCCTGTCGTATCATTTTTACAATATTTTGTTGAATTTTGGTTCCCATATCAACAATTAATTCATTTTGCACAATGGGTGATAGATACGAATTTTGTTTCTTACCTATAACCCCCCCCCCCCTCGAACATCGCATTAAATGATCTTTTAAAAGTGGATCAAATTCTGCAATTAATTCTATGATTCCTAAAAAATTACCATTATGGGCTGTGTACAAAGTATCAAAATTACCTCTAAAAGCTAAATTATGTTCGGATAAATAAAGAATTGCTATTACTGTTCGTCTTAAAACATTTCTTAACCGTTTTGCTTCAAATTTTATGACATTTTGATTTGTCTGATCAAGTGTATTGTGATTTTTTAAATTACATTCCATTTGTGTTCATGAATACGTGCATTTCATGTGCACTGGATTTCGTTCGTGCGACTTTAATCTTTCACTTACATGTCGCTAGTCAGAAAAGCCATTATTAGATAAAAATTTATCATAAAAAAAAATAATTTGCGACAAACACAAAAAATAGAGGTGGAAGAGTTTGAATATACAAGCCATCTTCTGTTTTGATTCTCTCCGTTTGCAATTGTCCTAACATAGTGAGCTGTGAAAAACACCTCTTGTCATCTTTTGGAAAATCATTTTCAGTCAGAGGAGACGGTGGACCACGTTGTACAATTTGTGTTAGTGTGCGTTGTTCAAAATTTTGAGCCATGTTGCTGGATCATTAATAGTAAATAGTTCACCTTCCTCTGGTGTCTCGGTTTTAGGATCTTCAATACTCATTGTTTGATCAAACGCGTCATGTTCTCCGCTTCCTTTGATCTTAAAAACGCGGTGCAGTGCTGACGAAAGAACGACGCGCCGTCATCAGTATAATTTTAATATATTTTCATGAAAAATTCGGTATTTATTTTACCAAGAAAATACATAAAAATATTTCGCTTACTATAACAATAGTGTTACACCTGATATCTTGAGAATATAGTATTCTCAGTTATCAAGGTGTAACATGAAAAATAAATAACATAAATAAAAACCCCTGCATAAAAGGAATAATTTAATTAATAAAATATTCTTGCATCCAGTATAAATTGAGTAAAATGTAAAGGTCTATTGTTTAGTTAAAGAATGTATTAAGATGTATTATGACTAAGCAAGGAATTTGTATTAAATAAGTGGCTATCTAAGAATTAATGTTGTAATGCGATTAAGAATGAAAGAGTTAAGTACATAAGTAGAAAAGAATGAGTCATGAAATACGCTATGTGAGAGGCTACAGATTAAGCATTAAGTAGAATTCTGAGAAAAGGTTTAAAAGGGGGTTAAGATAGAGGCTAACAAGAGAAATAACGGAATATCGCTTAGGGCCTATACCCGGATAGAAACTTCGTTACGAGTTGCCGATCAAAATGACGTATGGCGGCAAAATGCTACCCAATTGGTAGACAGACGAAAAACAAGTAGGAGGCGGGAGAAAGAAGTAAGAAAGGGCGCCGTTCGGAACAGCTATAAAACGGTTGGTAAACCCCCCCCCCCTTCGAGGGGGGGGTTTACCAACACTCATCACAGCCAAACAGGAAGATCAGATGTTTTGGACATCGTAATACTTAAAAACATCCCATACCAATACCAACTAGAAACAATAGAAGAACTTTCATCAGACCACAACCTCATTCAGCTCAGGCTAGGCAATCAAGAACAGTTCTCACCCCAGCACTCCTTTATAGCTTGGAACAAACTCGCAAAAACTCTACCAGAATACATTGGTCCATCACCCATCATACAGAAAAAAGAAGAGATAGATATAGCCATAATCAATCTAACAAGCCAAATGCAGAAAGCAATAGCCTCAGTAAAGCAAACCACTCTCCACCACACCATCAACAGGATCCCAGAAGAAATCATGGACCTGATTAGAACCAAGAACAAAGCAAGAAAGAGATATCACAACACAAGAGCACCACAGGACAAAACAAAACTAAACACTCAACAGAAAAGTCAGAGTTCTACAAAACCACCGAAATCAAGAATGGGAAACCAAATTAACCACACTCAACCCAGAAGATCACTCCATATGGAAATTCTTAAAAATCCTACACACCAAAAGGCAGCCCTTACCTCCTATACAAATCAAACAAGGAATAGTACACACAGACAAGGAAAAGGCAGCCCTCATAGACAACCTGGAGGAGCAGTGCAGCCCATCGTACAAAAGTCTTAACATTAATTTCATCTATAAAGTTCATCGCCATGTCAGGAAAGCATTAAATCTCACAGATACCTCAGAACCCATCTCCCCCCCACTACCCCAGGGGAAATAACCAAAATCATAGCACAACTGAACAACAAAAAGGCTCCAGACCCTGATGGCATCACCAACAGAACACTAAAGTTGCTTCCAAGAAAAGCAATAATGCATATTGTTAACATAACAAACGCGATCATCAGATTTCAGCACTTCCCGACAACCTGGAAAACAGCAGATATCATACCTATAAAAAAGGCAGGCAAGAATCCTCAACTTCCAGAAAGCTACAGACCCATTAGCCTCTTATCAAGTCTTGGAAAAGTCACTGAAAAGGTTATACTCAGAAGGCTACAAGCAATCACTGACAAGCTCGGAATCATCCCAAACGAGCAATTCGGATTCCGCAGAGAACACTCCACAGCACAACAAATACACCGTCTGGTAGAATACATAGCAGGAGGCTTTAACTGGAATCTCCAGACGGCTGCAGTCTTCATCGACATAGCGAAGGCCTTTGATAAGGTATGGCATCAGGGACTTCTCTACAAACATACAATTTAACTTCCCAATAAAACTAGTCAAACTAATTAAAGCATACCTAAGTGACAGACACATGCAAATCCAACTAAATGGAACAGTGTCATCCAAACGCAAGATCCGTGCAGGAGTGCCACAGGGCTCCCTCTTAGCACCTCTACTGTTCTCGATCTATACAGCTGATATCCCCCCAAACCCGAGAAATATCATTACAGCATTATATGCGGATGACACCGCGATACTTTCAAGATCTCACAGCCCTCAGCTAGCAATTAGAAGGCTGCAAGGCAGCATCAACACACTAGAAACTTGGCTAACAGATTGGAGGATCCAGGTAAACCCCCTGAAAAGTTCTGCTGTGCTGTTCTCCAGAAGAAAAGTCACCAGCAAGGATGACATCCAGCTCCATGGACTCAAGATCCCATGGGCAACAGAAGTAACATACCTTGGTGTGAAACTGGATAGCAAACTGCTATTTAGTAATCACATCAAACTAACAGGAGTGAAGACATCCAGAGTAATTGCACAACTCTACCCCCTAATCAACTGCAAAAGCAAACTAGATGTAAGAAACAAGCTAACGCTGTACAAAACTGTAATTCGCCCAGTTATCACCTACGCCTCTCCAGAGTCATACCTCAGAAACCAACATACAAAAACTACAAAGAATCCAGAACAAGTGCCTAAGAATGATCCTAGATGCCCCATGGTACATAAGAAACTCCCAGATCCACCGAGAAGTAAACATCCCTTGCATCCGCTCGCATCTCCACGACTTAGCTGAGAAATTCTTTTCCAAGGCAACCCTGCACTCAAATCCACTGATCAAAGAAGCCAACAACTACAGTGAAGCAATACACTGCAAATACAGAAGACCAAAATCTATTCTACTACACACCGAACATCACTAACTTCAGGCCCCAAGAGGGCGAGCAGGTAGCTCAATAATACCTCATTCACAGTATCACTTACAGAGATAAAGGGGAAAAAGAAAAGCATTTTTGCTTCACCCATCCAGCCAATAACGTTATGCGTTATGCCCCCCTCGAGGCTTTTTTTCGAAGAGTAGGCTCTTTTGGTTTTTGGGGAAGATGTTTAGATAGTCAAAAGGCAAAAAGGCCTCAAGCCTTTTTGCCTTTTGCCAGAGGAGAAGAAACGTTTGGATAGTCGTGGTGGTTTTAGTTTGGTTTTCTAGTGGATTTCACGGTGTTCCTGAGTGGAGAGATATGGCTTATATCCTCATGCCACAACAAGGAATTGAAGGTGAGCAGGAAAGCTATTCCCGTATTCCTATGTAGAAAGCGAAATATGCCATAGAGTCATAGGAAACTGTGAAGATATCGATGTCCTCGTTTCGGATAGTACAGCCGACCGCGCAGATGTTTGTATAGCCCTGAATTGCAAGAAGTTATGCAAGCAAGTTCGTTCAGTAGAAGGTAAAGGCCCGTAAGTGAAGCTAAAGAAAGGTATTGTGAATTTCATGTTAACTAGAAGTTGTTTGTGATAGGTACCATTGTCATAATACGGAACTGTTAAAGTGATTAGGGAGAAATTATAATAGGACTTTAGAATTTGATAGAGAGTGTTAAAAGTAAGCTAGCTAGTGTTGATAATTTGTGAATAATTAATTATCCTAAGAATCTTGAGTGCCTACTATATTGTAAAAGGAAAGTTAATGACATAGTTGTGTGTTAATGAAGTAAATGGTTTTATTAATATTGAGTTTGATTAGTGTAAATTGAGTAATCAAGTAGCCTGAGGAATTTGAATGCCTAGTGTGATGTGTAGAGAATCGGAATTGTCATAAGTATGTGCTAGAGTAGTTAATGATCTTGTTAGTGTACTTGAAGTTGAATAATCTATTAATGTGTGGTGATCTAATTTTTCCATGTTAAGTGAATTCATGTTTTATATAAAATTTTGTGGTGGCATGATCGTAGTAAATACCCGAAAATACAATCCTTCTTCATATTGTATCCTTAAATCTACATCAATCTCCTTCAACCAAGTCTTGATAATGCTAATAACTTTTGGCCAAGTAGAACTAATCAATGGCAAAACTCTTTACCCTTATTTCTGATGCTTCTGGCATTAGTATACTAAGAATTACAATATCTCCTTATACCCACAACCATCTCTTGTAATGACTGTCACATTCATATTAAAGCTCTGAGTAAACATGAATAGTTATATAATCTTTGTGGGTATGAGATGCCTTGGTGAAATTCTTGGCTTAATAATTTAATGATTAAATAAAGATAGTTAATTATTATTTCCAGATGTGTGTTTTCTCCTTTAAGCAACATGACTGATAATTGCTGTTTAAGCATTCATACCATATTAGGTATATATATTTAAAAATGAAAAAAAATCTTTATATTTTTATATAAAAATCTCAAAAATTAATAACACAAAACTATATTATTACTTTCTATTAGAAAATTCAAGATATTGTGGATTCACTATAATAATCATTCACTACAACAAAGACTATTATTGTAAATTCAGTTTTATTTGTTATCTTCACCTGGAATTTTTTTTTATTTATTAACATAAGCATTACTCAACTGTATGGACAAACACACTGCTGGACGGATAATGTTAATAAAAAAAGTTATATGTCAGAAGCAGTGGCATTTTACTAGAGTTCTCAATAATATACAGATATTAAAATATACACCAAGACAAAGCAAGTAATAGTTTGAATAATGTCACGTTTTAAAAATAAAATTATTCTAAGGATCAATTCCATTATTATTTACTATAAGAGAAACAGAGCATGAATTTTAATTGTTCAATAACTTATATTTAATATTCAAACTTTGCATAATAATTTTCAGTGAAACTGAATGTCAGATCTATACAATTATACATAAAAAATTTTTTTTTTCAGTTATAAAATTGCAGTTGCGTGAATGTCTTTTGAACTTAATTTTTCTTTCATTTAATGAAGATGCTTTGTCATTCATAATCTTGTAATTTAAACAGCAAAAGTTTACTACAGCAATTACTCCACTAAGTTATGTGTCTTCAGTTGTGCATAGGCTGTTTGGGGCATGCTGCATCAGACTGCTTTTCTAAAGGTATATATAAAAAATAATAATAAAACATCTACAGGGAGATTCACTGATGAACCCAAGGTGGAATTTGATATTATAATAACAGTGGTCATTTATTTTATTAAATCTGGACCAGTCTTTAATATTTAAATGAACTGCAATATACCAAAGGTGAAAGAAGAAATGCAGCAATCCGACTGTGTAGTCCATCACTCAGTATACTAAGTTTCAGAACTGAGTAGCTCAGTAACTTGCATTCTAATAAGAATATTTTGCCTAATCTAACTCATCCCCTCCCCACTTTTCTGATCCTGATATGTTCAACTTTGGAGATTGGGAGATTGTGATTTAAAACAGAAATTTAGATTATAATGACTACTCCTGACAGCAAAAATCCAACAGAGCCTTTTTAACTGACATAAGTGGTTAATTTTAAATAAATTCTGACATACTGCTTTATTTGTCATTCAGCCCAAGAATACTAATGAAAAAGATCACCACAAGGAGTACAAGAGATGCATTTCTAATACTGAGCACAGCTTTCTTTATTTTTCCAGCCATTTTGTTTACGAGTTTTTAGTGTTGTATGTAACTGTTTAGTAATACCAACTTATACCAGCACTACACTGGTTTTATATTTAGTTTTATCAATTAATATTAAGGAATGGACTTCCATTCCTTTCCTTCCAGAAAACAATTAGAATCAACTATTGGGAAACTTTTTATACTGAATATAGAAACTTAATGCATATTATTATTCAAAATTACAACGATTTTGTATATTAACTGGAAGATGATCCAGATGTTCTGTAATGTCAGTTTTTTTTTATAACCTTTTTTAAAATTAAATCTCATTTTTGTTCTAGTTATGTAGTTTTAGGACCATCTTACTCATAGAAATACATATTCCAATAAGTCATTATGGTAACCAAAAATATTTTTCAAACAACAAACACATTTACTTTTTTTTTTCTTCATGTGATGCACAAAAATGCTATATTTATAAAATAAAAAAAAATTAAATGTAAACTGTACAAAACAGAAAACATTCACTATTAATTTTCAAATGATTCATTATACATGTTCATATTTTGCATTTTTTAAATCAGAACTTGCCTTACTGATTAGTAAATTAAAGTGAAAATATTACGAAGTAAAATATTTGCATATACCCCCCCTTTTTTTTCTTTTAAAGTTTTATTTTACATAAATGTTTGTGTGTGTGTATGTATGTACACATTTTAAGAAAGTTACTACGCAGCACTAGTGCTATAATGTCAGGTAAAAATGGTGTCTATTACAGAGCACAACAATTCTCTGTTTCCCAAAACCCTGTAAAAGTACAAAACAAGTATGCAAAGCTTCTTTCTGCAGTGCAAAACTCTAATGGATTTTGACAAAGTCAAATTCACACTTTCTAATTAAAAAATTATACAATTATTTTAGCACTATT
Organism: Typopeltis vanoorti; assembly: GCF_054136105.1. Taxonomy (NCBI): domain Eukaryota; kingdom Metazoa; phylum Arthropoda; class Arachnida; order Uropygi; family Thelyphonidae; genus Typopeltis; species Typopeltis vanoorti. Next base: position 5,105,756 of record NC_143565.1, on the reverse strand, counting down.
CTGATATACATTTGATTTGACATCAATAATAAAACTCATTTCTAGTAGCTCTGCATACATTACCATAATATACAGTAATAAATGTGGAGCTGACAACTTAACCACCTTCGTTTAGAAATATATACATATAAGTATTTCTTTGTTGTTTCCTTTCCATTGCTGGATTACACAATGCTACACATGCACTATAGTATGTAAATGGTATTGGGAAAGTCTTTGGCATCAGTTCAATTTAATATTCTTATTGACAAGGATAATAAAATTCTCCAAGACCATAACTGAAGTTTCCTTTTTCTCTCTCTCTATAAGAAGCTTGAAATTTTAATATCTGGAAAATGATTTTTTTTTTTTTTTTTCTGCTATATACAGAAATATTAAATCAATATATAACATATTAACTTTTCAGCAGTACAATTTACATTAATTAGTGCCTAATATGGAATGACGAAGAAAGTGATAATTAGAGTTGACAGTTTTTTCATTAAAGGATTTATCTATATTTTTGTGAGATTTGTAATATAGTTGCAGTAAATTGTTATCTAATTAAATATTATCATAAATGTAATACAGTTAAATATACTGATATTCCTATTCAAAATCTAAGTACTTTCCAGATTTTCATAAATTAGAAAGAAAAAAAAAATAAACATGATCCTGAATTAAGGCTGCTGGCTTTTCTCCACAATAATATGTACAATAAAATGTTGCTGTTGGCTTATAGGAATAGGAAAAAAACAAAAACAAAATAAAATAAAGATGAAGATAAGAGCGAGCCAATTAATAGATTCTTTCATTATAAGAGAGTGGAACTGATGAACTAATTTTGTGGAACATGGGTATATACCTCCATCTTTAAAATTATTCACACACACACACACACACACACCAGTTTTTGACAGTAGCTATTATCTCTTTTAAAAAAAGATCTCACTCCTGTAATCTGCCTCCTCCATTTTGGTTCAATTTTGCAGAAATTCTCAAGGGACTTTAAAAAAATTTCTTGTGTTCATAGGAAGAAAAACTAATACTCTTGAATTATCTTTTGCTATTTTCAAAATACCCATTTTTCTTATTAATTGGATATCTCGGCTTTCCTTTAATGGCTCCAAGATCTGTTACTAAGTAACCCTGTTTCATAAAACTCAAATTAATGCTTTATATTTCATCTAATTCATGATATGATATTAATCATAAGTTTAACAATATTAAACACATAAATATTTAGCTGCTAATATATTACTGGAATATAAAACCAGCATCTTCAGATCATAAACAACTTGTTACAGTACATAGATAGCTACCAATCAAGTTAGTAGCGAAAAAATTCAATTCAAAATTGTAATAGATGTAAAAAAAAAAAAAAAAAAAAAAAAAAAAAAAAACCTACTGTCATATTTATGTAATCTCTAATGTTGGATAAAAAGAAGTTTACAGCTGCTTACAACCATTGCCTAGATTTGTGATAAATTAATGTACCCATACTTGTTGAGGTATGGGGCAGTGCTTGATTGCTGCTGTTGACTCCAAAAACTATTATCTTCAACTAGTCAGGATTTCTATGCAATACTTTAGTTTACATCGATCTAATTTGGCAGGAGTAAATATATACAAATTGTGTTCTGTCAGTCCTAACTTAACTTACCATAATATGTTAACACCCCAACAGGCCAGGACGTATATTCTGGATATAATCTGGATACAATTCTGTAACACCTATTGCATAACATGGATATGAAGTGCAAGTTGGTCTCACTATTTCATCCACCTCGGCCGATAGAGAGATTAATTGAAGTATATGTTAACAGATCTCCCCAAGGAGAGCAACAGTTAATAAAGAATGATACAGAGATCCTTTAGGTGGGAGATGAATTTCATTCTAGTTGAGAGCACTGTGATGCTTACTGGAGTCCTGAAGTAGCTTGAAAGAGTTCATACGGTTTTTATGGCAAGGTTTCCAGACTATGTAAAAAATAATAAGAAGAAATAAAAATAAATAAATAAAATGAAATTCCTTAGCCTGCCCATGGTACTGGTTTACTATAAGTTTACAACCTTTCATGGGAGGCATGCGCGCACACACACACACACAAAGCAAGCCAATTTACTGGCACAAGGCATTCCACACACTCTTGGATGTGATAATGGACAGAGTTTGTCCTTAGGTGAACATATGGGGATTACCAAAAAAGACAGCCAGAATACTCCATAAACTAAACAAAACAAAATAAAACACACACACACACCAAAGTAATAACTCTCATCCATTCATCTATAGAAAAACTTTAAGGAAAAGTAACCTTAACCAAATTACAAAACACAGAAAATATGGAAAATTCAGAACAGGCAATGATTGGACATGTAAATATTATGAGTCATATTACATTTCATGTATTAGTGATTAATGAAGAACTGTATACCAGGTCCACAGATGAGTGTGTAAAACTACTGAAACGTGTAAAAGTATGCCAATATTAAGCACATTTGAGGAAATGAGTATAGACTAATATGTACAACTTACTAAGTGCATCATGTATACAAAAGTTCTGAACCTGCCAATGCAGCAAAATCTTAACATTTGACAAATAATCCTTTCCTTTAATGTTACATGATGATCACATGATTTATCAAAATGAATTTGACAAATAAGTTCGTTGGCAACTTTAAGTAAAACTGCCAAATGGCAAAGAATGTTTTTAGTGTAACCATTAGCCCACTCAGAGAACACTAGTTCTGTGGGTGAGCTATGGTTTACATTATCCAGGGACCCCTAGTAAAGACCAAATATAGTACTTTTCAAGCTACTTCAGGTTGTGATCTCATGCTGGGTGAAGAAATTAATCTAAAGATATTTACAAATATAAGCTACAATTAAATTACAAACAGAAATGGAAAAAAACTGAATCAGGGCAGGTAGTATTAGAGACTTCTGATTGCAACAAACTCTCAGACAAAAAGTAATGAGCATATGCTATAGTGAATTTAATTTAGCATATAATTAATGCTAATAAGACCATGGCCATAAAGTTTAAGTAAGTTCAATAGAATGGTGTCTATTATAATGAGAAATGATTGTAAGTGTTGAAATAATTTCTTTGACGATGTAAAGAATCGATAAGAAAAATTAACAAACTACTAAGATAACATTTAATTTCACATTCATCATTTCTAAAATAAAAATTTTAAATGTCATATATTATTTTACTATACATAGTTAATGTATGTATGTAGAGGTGGATAGATATAGACCAAAGGGAAAGAGAGAGGAAGACCAACTATAAGATGGAATGACCAGTGAAGCCAGAACAGGCAAATGCCTAATCCTTGAAGAGAAGAAGAAGAGTAAACGCTCTATTATTCACTCTCCAAATTAATTAACCAACAAACTCAATTACTGGTAGTTTGACATGTTGGCTTCAAAGTCAAATGAATATATATATTATTACTATTGTGCCTCCATGCATTAATCTTTATGAATGGAGGCATACATCAAAGCATCATCATCATCGTCTTCTCTGTTTCCATATATATTATAAACTGTAACTTTTCAGCATATTCTTATGCACCATTAAGCAGTTTTGAAAACTATTCTTAAAACCAATTAACCCAATTATCTGGCTTGATGTGCTGACTCTAAAGTACAATGGTAATATACCTTTTGTTTAAAAAACTATTGTGCCTCTAGGCTAATCTATCTGAAAGTCAAATAATTTAGTCAACTGAGTACTGGAGAGATCCAAATGTTCTAGGTTTTTATATAAATGTTTTGGTTCATACATATATTACCTTGGACTGCAAATTTTCAGCAAATTCTAATACAGCATTAAGAAGTTTTCAAGACTGTTCTTTAAAAGTTCTTAACATTATTTGTTGCAACAATTAGTCTTTATATTCAATACAAAATATTATCGACTGGACAATGATCAACAAATTAGTTACTTCTCTAAACTGCTGCACTCCCCATCAAAATAAATCAATTAAAAGCAATAATTTTTTTTTGCTAATTTTTGTTTTCCTTCCAATGAACAGAGCAGAAGCTATTCACTTATCTGTACTTCAAAACAGCTTTTTTGCAACCCATTCTGAAAACTTTTTTCATTTGTCACATCATAATTAGTTAACATAGGAATTGTTTCTTGTAGGTCTTATAAGAAAAACATGCAAAAAAAAAAATGAGTTCTGTACATGCATTAAGTAAAATAAGTGATATAAAAAGAGAAGTGAATTACTGAAAGAAATTTCTCATCTTACATACATGAAATTTTTGATCTTACATACATGAAACACATCTTGTGTATGAAATTTTACATGTATAAGATTCCTAAAATTTTCTTGACACGTGATTAAAGCAAGAAACTTTTAAATCAAATTTTGGAAAACTGTCAACTCTAATTACATATATGGATGGTCAAAAAAACAACATTTTGTAAACAATATGTATACAATTAATTTCATGAAAAGAATTCAACACTCTTTTGGTCACCGAGGTCCCAACAAATTATCTACTTCTCCAATATCTGTGTGAATTTCTTCATCAACCGTGTATGTTATCCTATACTTCAAACGAACTTTTTCCTACATGAATAAGAAAAGAACATATGATGAATAATATTAGAAATAAACAATCAATAAATAACTTCATAGAAGGCTGTAAAATCTATGGTACATTAGTACAATAGGTGGGCTAAGTATGACATAATCTGGTACTCATGCTCTAGAGACTGCACATGGAACTTTTTTTTTTTTTTTAAAGCTACTTCAGGTCTCCAAGAAGTAGGATGGTGGTCACATACCAAGCAACAAAAATTGTTTACCATCTAAAGAGACTTTTACAAATAACTATATCATTATGGGATTCAAACCTACATCCTGTTGGTTGGAGAATAGGTAAGCTCCCAACTTGGTTAACAAGGCAGGCAGATTATTTAGGATATAGATATGCAGTGAACTTTGGGTATGGTAGACTTGCAGGGATCAAAGGAAGAGTTTATATGGTGGAATATTTACTGTGAATTTCCTTTAGAACTACATTGATACTAGTGAACTCTATCCAGGAGTTTTTTTTTTTTTTTTTTTTTTTGGTAATCAGTTATATAGTAATTAGTTCACACAAAGTACTTGATATGCAGTTTCATTGTCCATTTTCCCATTTTAAAGTCCCACAAGTCTGCTTGAAACAACCTTCCAATCAAGAAGTAAATCTTCATGTTTGGTGCTGAATGCTATTGCTATTCCTTCCTTTCCTTAATCAGTATTGCCTGAAAATAACATCCTATACCTATTATTTAGTAAGATCTTACCTATTTTTTTCTTCTTTGTCTCAGTAATGCCAATTATGTCCATGTGGTACTTTTCCAATTCATCTACAAGTTTAATTTCTTTTTCATTAATACTCTTTATATGGTAGCTAGCCCCAGAAAAGATACCAAAGATAAACCAAGAATATAATTTCTTGGGATCTTCAATTTACAGTATAACCAAGTGTGTGTGGGGGGGAAATAATAATAATTCACCATCTGACTCTAATTCAGAGAATTTTAAAATTTTAACAAGATGTGACACCTTTTGGCTACATGTATATGGATAATATATGACTTCTGCATTAATTCAACCTTGGTATCTCTTCTAAGTTTGGTTCCCGATGATGACATTTATTAATGCTAATCTATTAATGCATGGTTTTCCTTACTTTCTGTGAAGAAGAGAGATTCTGCTGTTTTAAGGATGCTTGTGACATAAGACTGAATGATAAATGCACGTAAACACAAGAAAGATATTTAATTAACCAAATATTTCGGTCTGGAAATAGCAGACCATCTTCAGTGGTATTACAAGAACAGTTTTAAAAAATACAAGCTAGAATACTAACAATAGATCGTTAAAAATAGAACATGCCGCATGATGTTATATCACTAAGTATTAAGTATAAAACAGAACATTTTGAAGTAGAGACATGATTGCAAAAAAAAAAAAAATTAATGAGTAATCTTGATTAGAATTTCCCAGATTTTTGATATAGATATACAGTCATTACGATTCAGGTTAGGACGATGAAGTAAGGCCTCTATGCTTTCCTTGAACAAACGTTCGAACCTATAACAGAATCTATGTAAGAGGCGAGTCCTGGACCAAAAGATGCTGTGGTCAGTTTCAATCCTGTGTTGAGCCAATCCAGACTTTTCAGGTTTGTTGTGAAGAATGGAGGATTGATGTTCTTGGATTCTTTTTTCAAGAGAACGTCAAGTCTTCCTGGAGTTTATCAAATTCCTTGCAACTGTGATCTTTCCTATTTTGGACAGACTGGATGTTCTCTTGAAAAAAGAATCCAAGAACATCAATCCTCCATTCTTCACAACAAACCTGAAAAGTCTGGATTGGCTCAACACGGGATTGAAACTGACCACAGCATATTTTGGTCCAGGACTCGCCTCTTACATAGATCCCGTTATAGGTTCGAACGTTTGTTCAAGGAAAGCGTGGAGGCCTTACTTCATCATCCCAACCAGCATCGTAATGACTGTATATCTATATCAAAAATCTGGGAAAGTCTAATCAAGATTACTCATTAATTTTTTCATTTATTTTTTTAATCATGTCTCTACTTCAAAATGTTCTGTTTTATATTTAATACTTAGTGATATAACATCATGCGGCGTGTTCTATTTTTAACGATCTATTGTTAGTATTCTAGCTTGTATTTTTTAAAACTGTTCTTGTAATACCACTGAAGATGGTCTGCTATTTCCAGACCGAAATATTTGGTTAATTAAATATCTTTCTTGTGTTTACGTGCATTTATCATTAAGAGAGATTCTACTAGATAGTGGGTTTTGTTTTTGCCTGTCAGTGGATGGAACAATCACTGAGTTTTGTGTCTTTGATTCATCTTTCTTGGAGTGATTCAGGTCAAGAGTAATGAGCTTAGTAGTGATCCTTTAGGGTCACTCAGTGAGATTTAGGGTGATCTTGTAGATCACTCAGTTTCTGGAGAGGAATCCCAGCACTTAAACATACCTCAATGAAGGGCAAAACCAGTCTAGGTAGTGACCCTTCCCATAATGCATTACATTATACACATATGAAAGGGTGTGTGCTTTGCATTATGGGATACTAAGGCAATTGATGTGAAGTCATTAGCCTCTGTATACAAGTAGCCTAGATGTGAAGATGCACAAACATTGTTGGCTTACACTTGGATAAAAGATTAAACTAAGAACATAATTTCTTGGCATCTTTAATGTACAGTTTAAATTTCCTCTCCCACTCTGTTTAAGTCACCATTCCACTGATTAACTCTACAAATGCATCTGGAAATAACAATCGCAAGTTATTTCCAAATATCCTCATTTTTAATGTCATGCTGTCATTGATGCTATCTGTTCACTCTACTAATCTTTCTCAGAACTATCATATCAGAGATCTCCAGTCTTTAATCAAGTGTTTTATTTCTAAACAAGCTCTCCAATCCATAAGTTAAAATTGGTTTGAACACTGTCTTGTATATAGCTAATTTAGTGGTTTGACTAATTTGAACAATGAAATCACTTAAATGGTATGGGAAAATATATTACAGAGGAGGTAAAAAAAAAGTCAATTTATTCAGCTGACTTCCTACCATACCAGCTTTACTAATTCTGTTGTCTATTTCCATATTTAATTTATCATCTTCACTAAAAATTGTGTTTGAATAGCTGAAATGTTTTACTTATTCTATAATTTCACCATTCAGGATGCAGCTGATGTTTTCAATAGTTCTACCTGTTTTCATTGTCTATGTCTTTTTATTGGTGATTTTCATAATTAATTTTTACAACAGTTATTCAATTTAGCCAGGGAATCCTGTAATGCATTTATTCAGAAATATAACATCATCCACATAAAGTAAAGTGCCAAGATTAACATGACTAATTTTGATATCAGATTTAACCACGCTACTGGCCAGGACGTATATACACGTCCAAGTTATTATGGATGTGAAGTGTACATTGATATTACATTGAAATATAATATATGATGAATAGGAAGCGTATCTGGATGCGTATTTGATCGATAATGGCCGGTAAGGTGATTAATACCATTTTCCTTCAAAATGTGATCCATATAGATAAGGAATAACAGTGGAGATAAGGTACACCCTTGTCGCACACCTGATTTTACATCAAACCATCTTCCTGTACCTCCTTCAATCCAACTGCTGACTTATGGCTCAAATAGACTATGTAATGCTTGATATAATGTCTCAATAACACCATATAACTGTAGCGTTTTGAAGAGGTTTCCTCTTGGCACCTTTTTGTATGCCTTTTGCAAATCAACAAAGCTTAAATACAAATCCTTGTTATATTTCCAAAATTTCTCAACTATTCGTCTTAAAGTGAATATCTGATCCTGACAACCTCTATTTAACCTGAATCCAGCTTGTTCTTCACCAAGCTTTCCTTCCACAATTTTTCTTATCAAAGTATACTTGCATAAATCTTACTAGGGTCACTCAGTAAGTAAATATCTCTGTTATTCTTACATTCAGTTTTATTTCCCTTTTTATAGATGAGTACTATGAGAAATCTGCTTCAATCATCTGGAATTCAAACCTCTGTCCAGACCTTTTGAATTATGCAATGCAGCTACTGTAAAACTTTTATACTTCATTATTTGAGCATTTCTGGTCTAATTTCATCTACATCAGCAGCATTTTCACATTTCAGGTTTCTGATGACTTTTTCTACTTCAAGCATGGATTCCTGTTGGAAGTTTTCTACCATTGTGCTAACAGTGCTTGTTTCATTTAGCAGTATTTCAAAGTAATTACTCCAGACATATAGAATATCTTTATCTTTAGTTTTCAAGTCACTTTTATCATCTCTGATTCCTCATAATCTTCATAATCAAATTCCTGACATATATCTTCAAATTCCTTCAGAAAAGACTGGAACTATTCATGAAGAGAGAAATGCCAGATGACCAGGAAGGTTTTTGAAAAGGCAGAGGAACAAGAGATCAGATCGCCAATGTGATATGGATAATAGAGAACAGGAATATCAAAAGAATGTCTACCTTTGTTTCCTTGACTATAGTAAGGCTTTTGACTCTGTATATCATGTGAAACTGTGGAATGTGTTAAGAACAATGGGAGTACCAGAGCAATTCATTATCCTTCTGAGGAATCTTTATTATGAACAAGAAGCTACTATCTGAACAGATCTTGGAGAAACTGAATATTTCACAATAGGTAAAGGGGGGTGCAACAAGGATTTATTTTATCTCCATACCTGTTTAACTTGTACAGCGAATACATTTTAAGAATGGCAGGGCTGGAGGAGTCTTCAGTTGCAATTAAAATTGGTGGAAGAAATTTTAATAATTTGAGGTATGCAGATGATACCACCTTGCTAGCAGAATGCAAAGAAGATTTGGAGGAACTTATTATGAAAGTTAAAGAAGAAAGTGCTAAAGATGGCCTTAAACCTAACCTCCAAAAGACAAAAGTTATGGCAACATGTGAACTTAATGATTTTGAAGTAGATGGGGAGAAAATGGAAGTAGTTAACAATTTGAATTTAAGCAAAATATTTAAAGATAAAGATATTAGCCTCGCAACAATTGTTGCGAGGCTAATAATCAGAATCGTGAAAGCAATGGTATTCCATGTGGTACTGTATGGATGTGAAAGTTGGACCTTGAGAAAGAGTGAAAGAAGGAAGTTTGTTTATTGGTTTGAAGACACTTACTAAGAATACCATGGACTGCAGAGCAAACCAATACATCAGCAAGAGAAAGAATAAAGCACGATTGCTCCCTCGAAGCTAGGACATCAAGCAAAAATTGTCATACTTTCAACATATGATGCAAGCAAATGACAGTCTGGAGAAGATGATGATGATACTTGCTAAAGTTGATGGAAGTAGGAAGAGGAAGACCAAGAATTAGATGGGTGGATGGAGTTAAAAGAGCAACTGGAATGCACCTGGAAATTCTGAAAGATATGGTCAGGGACAGATATGAATGGAGAGTGTATGTTAATAGAATCACCAGGAGTCGAAAACAACTCAATGGAACATAACAACTCTCAATGGGTGTAAAGGATATGATAGTACTACATGAAAATTGTACATCACCACTAACTTCCTATCTACAATTTTCCTCCAGAACAATCTGTTACCTGTCAAGACTCCAACATTATCAGATCTTATACTTCTGTCTTCTAAGGCCACTTTTTACTGTCTCAATCCACCTATATCTTGTTCTTCCTATGGGTCTTTTCCTGTTAACCTGGCAGAGAACACTTGTTTTGCTAACAAGTGTTCTATAACTTTGTACTATTAGTTTTAGTATGAAATATCTGTACCTTATTAATTGAAAAGTTATTACTGTAGTCTTGTGTGTTCTTTTAATAATTATACTATGCCACAGGTACCTCTAAAAATAACAATTGACATTAGTTCTTTCCTAATACCCTTGTTTTTAATATGATATCGCCAATGATGCCATCTGTTCACACCCCTAATTTTTCTCAGGACTCTCCTATGTGCGTTCTCTAGTCTTTGGTCAAGTGTTTTATTTCTAATGCAGCTATCAGACTCATAAAACTGGTATGAACACTGTCTTGTATATAGCTAATTTAGTGTTTTGACTAATTTTTCTCTAATTCCATATAAATTTATCAGGTTAGCTTCCTACTAGCTTTGTTGATTCTGTTGTCTATTTCCATATTTAATTTGATATCTATACTAAAAATTGTGCCTAAGTAGCTGAAATGTTTTACTTGTTCTACAGGTTCTCCATCAACAATGCAGTTGATATTAATTAATTAAACTAATTAAATTAATTAATTAATTGAATAACTGTCAACAGTTATTCAAATTAGTCAGGGAATCTTGAAGACTTGTACCGGATTTATTTAGAAGTATAACATCATCTGCATAAAATAAACAGCTGAGATTAATATATCCAATTTTGATATCAGGTTTAATACCACTTTCCTTCATAATGTGATCCATATAGATAATGAATAACAGAGGGGATAATGTACATCCTTGTCTCACATCAGATTTAATATTAAACAATCTTCCTGTACTTCCTTCAATTCTAACTACTGACTTACAACTCAAATAAAGACTAAGTATTGCTTGATATAGAAGTTTTAAGACGAGTTGGGATGGAAAGAACACTGTTAAAGAATATTATGCAAAGACTAGATTTGCAGGACATCTTCTGAGAGGTTCTTCAGGACACCTGACAAGAACTATATTACAAGGGAAAGTTGAGGGGAAGAGAAGACGTGGAAGACCAACTAGAGAGTGGTTTAATGATATCGTGGAATGGACTGGTTTAAGAATGATGGAAGCAACAGGCAGAGAGAAATGGAGAAGAGCTGCTCATCTGCTGCAACCCTCTTGCTAGAGGATGCTACTGGACGACGATTGCTTGATATAATGCCCCACCGACACCATATAAATGTAGCGTTTTGAATAGCTTCTGTCTTGGCACCTTGTCATATGCCTTTTCCAGATCTAGAAAAATTAAATACAGATCTTTGTTATATTCCCATGATTTTTCAACTGTTTGTCATAAAGTGAAAATCTGATCCTGACAGTCTCTATTTGGCCTGAATCCAGCTTGTTCTTCACCAAGCTTCCCTTCCACAATCCTTCTCAACCATTTCTCAAGTATATTTGCATATATATCTTACCAGGAACACAAGTAGAGAAATACTTCTGTAATTCTACATTCAGTTTTATTTCTCTTTTTATATATGGGTACTATGAGAGCTCTACTCAAATCATCTGGAATTCGTCCCTCTGTTCAGGCCTTCTGAACTATGCAGTGCAGCCACTGTAAGACTTTTATACCTCCATACTTGATCATTTCTGGTTGAATATCATCTACTCCAGGTGCCTTTCCACATTTCAGGCTTTTGATGACTTTTTCTACTTCAAGTAGGGATATGTATTCCTGATTGCATGCCTGTTGAGTGTTTTTTACCACTGTGCTGTCATCACTGCTTGTTTCATTTAGCAATTCTTCAAAGTAATTACTCCATACATCAAGGATATCTTTTTCTCCAATTTTCATGTCACTTTATCATCTCTAATCCCTTGTACAGCACTTTTTCCTCCATTTCTAAGCTTTTTAAACAACTCCGAATATCTTGCCAACTTCTTGATATTTATTTTTTTATGACTTTTGTTTAGCTAGTTTTACACAGTGTTTAGCTTTCTTATATTTGTCTCTGTATTCTCTGAGAGCACATGCAGACTTATTTGCCAGGAACTTTTGATATGCTGTCTTCTTGTCTTTCACTTCCTGTGTCGACCATGGAGTTCTGATATTTCTATCCTTACAGACAACCTCGCCACATGCCTGCCTCTGTGGCTGAATCAATCAGTGTTTTCTTCAGGGCTTGCCAATGAATCTCTAAGGTTCGGTTCCTGTTTTCAAACTCTTTCATTTTTTCTTGAATAATGTTTGTGTATTTTAGTCTACAGTTCCCATCTGAGAGTTGCTCAACTTTTATTCGCTTTAAAACTTTGTTATATGTTCTTTTCAATATGAAATTCAGTTTTATCCTGCTCAAGACTAAATGGTGATCACTTCCAATTTCAAATCCTCTGTACACTCTGGTGTCTTGCACCAGTGAGAAAACATTACTATCAACAATAACCTAGTCAATGAGACTTTTCTTATTCCTAGCCTCTTCCATGTGAATTTGTGCACATCTTTATGTTAATATTCTGTTAGTAATAAGCAGTCCATGTCCTGAGCAGAAATCCACCAGGTATTTGTTATTATCATTAGCTTCGCTCCTTTCTGCAAATTTTCCCAAAATATTTTTGTATGTCTGACAATCATTTCTTACTCCACTATTTAGACCCCTAACAAGGACCAACTTTTCCTTTTTCATTGTGTCAGTTGCTTTCTCTAAAGCCTCAAAAAATTCCTCCACTTCTATCTTCGTAGAACCTTCTGTGGACCATAGGCATAAATAAGTCTCATTGTCCAGTTCCCCATTCTCATATTTGCCCAAATCACTCTACTTGACACTGCCTGCCATTCAAGAAGATTAGCCTCGTATTTTGTGTTGAATACTATAGCTACTCCTTCTTTTTCCCTGATTCTCATTGTCTGAGTATAACATTTTGTATTTATTGCTCAGAAAGATCTCACCAGTTTTTGTCTTTTTTTGTTTCAGTCACCCCTATTATGTTGTTCCGGTACTTATGCAATTCCTCAGCTAGCTCCAGTTCTTTGCCATTGAGGCTTCTTATGTTGATAGTACCAATCTTGAACTCTGGTGATGTTGAGTTAGGGTGTGTTTCAGGATTTGTGCCAGTAGCTGACTTTTCGATGTTCACCCTGGATCCCTGGTGAAAACAGGAGGGGCCTTGTTGAACCAGGTGATGCCTCAGCTGAATGAACTTCTGTCAAGTTGTACCATGTGGTTTAAACCAATAAGAATACAATTTGGTCAGCTAAATCCCAAATTGCCAGCCCATCCCTGTTTGTTCAGTACCCAAGTAGACACCTAACAGGGTGCACCATGAGAAGGTGAGGATTGGAAATTAGGTCAGAAGCCCTGGTCGGTTCTCTGCATTCCTTAAAAGGCCATGTGGATTTCTCCTTCCCTCTGATTCCTTGTACAATACTATTTCTTCCATTTCTAAGCTTTTTTTTTTTTTCAATAGCCTCCAGAATATTTGCCACCTTCCTGATACTTATTTTCTATGTTCTTACGTCTACCTATGACTCTTGTTTATCTAATTATACACAATGCTTCTCTTTCTTACATTTTTCTCTGTATTCTCTAAGAGCACAAACTGACCTTCCTGAGTACACCATGGAGTTCTGATTTTTCTTTACATACAGATAATCTCACCACGTCTCTCTTTCTCTCTCTCTGGCTTTATCAGTCAATGTTTTCTTCAGAGTTTGCCACTGAATCTCCAAAGTTTGATTCTTGATTTCAAACTCTCAATTTTTTTTACTATGAATAGGAAATTTACAGCTATTATCAAGATTTTTGTAAAAGAAAAGTAGTTTTCAGGTATGAGAGCTTGCAAATTTTAGTGATATCTATCTGTACATTTCTTTAAAGAAAGTAGAACAATGGGCTCCTTTATTTACAGCTGGATTAAGAGCCGTTTCTCTCAAGAATTAAAGGAAATGTTTCTTTCAAAAAGAGAGAGAGAGATGGCCATTTTTACGATTGGACAAATGTGGTTTAGTTATCAGTGGAATATGATGCTAACATATTTTGAGCTCAGATGTGAATTATCTTTTTAGATCTTAAGATGAGTTCAAGTTTACTTCAGAAAAGTGTATATTTCTTTTCTATTTATGTATCTTATAATCATTAATAAACTTCTTTTTTTTTGTATATGGAAGTGTGAGGTTTAATTTACTTAATTACATATATCTAGGATCTTACTTATTTGCTTAGATTTTAGTACAGAAATATGATAGCAGTCCAATAGAACAACAGCTGACAAATATACACATATGTACTGCATGCACATAAATTTTTTTATAATAGTGCATACGTGTGTATGTAACCAAACTAATTTACAATACAATACAATACAATATGATGAAATGTCATGTCAGCTGAGCATCACTCAATTACACAGGGTAACTGCTATTTCCATCCATAGAATTATAACTAATAATAAAAAGTCAGCTACCAGAACGAAACAACATCAGAACACATCATATAACGTAGCATCAATGTAACACGTATCAATGGAAAGAAGTGGAACTGACAAAAGTACCATGCTGGAGATGTGATTTTGTAGTACTTCTGGAGGAGATATGAAGTGGCTGTTGTCATGTTTCATCTGTAGATGTAACATAACATGTAACATGATTAGGGCCTCCAGTCTCTCTCTCTCTCTCTCTCTTCCCCCCCCCTTCTTTTGATGCAATGTTGTTAGTGCCCATGCTGGGCACACACTATAATTATTCAGCTATGGAGCCAGTAGTATCTTCTCCATTTGAGGATCCAGCAGTATAGCAGTTTCTGCAGGCTGGCTGCTAGGTAATATCTGGGTCTGAGTCTACTGGTAACACTTCAGGAGGCTTCCAGATCAGCTGGCAAAAAATCATATTGCTGTTTGCTCTGCTGGATTGTGCATGACGGAAGTCCAAATATAGCAGCTTGTAGGGGGGGCCACTGTTGAGGCCACTCTTGGTTTAGGGTTTGGGCATCCACTGCATGCCCCTACTGTATAAATTTTTCCAATAATCCACTAACATGAAAGACAGCAGATAAAATCAATTTACTATGGTTAAAAAATTATATATATATATCTTTCACGGGAACCAAAAAATTGCAAAACACATCCCAAAATCATATATAAAACAATAAAATTCCATGTAAAAACACATCACTTCCATATAGACTTTACAATATCCAGGGACTAAATACCAACAGCAAAAGTGCCAAGACTTAAAAGTATTTTAAAGGTATCACTGTTATTCATCACCAGAACCTCAACTAGCATTTGATGTTGGCTAAGTTTATTCAGAAGGATGGTGAGGGATAATGATGACGATTGCAGAGGAATTTATTAAATTTATTAACTTTTTATAATAGTATGTTATCTGAATTGGACAAGGGAAATGGATACATAGTGATACTTCTGGATTTTGATAAGGCTTTTGACAGGATACCCCATGGAATACTGTTGCGCAAATTAAAGCAGACAGGGATGGATACTAAACTGGCGACATGGATAAGAGAATGGCTCATGGAGAGAGAGATCAGAAATTAGTGTATGGAGGAGCAGAATGTCCAGGATGAGGCAGGTGTCCAGTGGTGTGCCTCAGGACTCTGTGCTTGGTCCGTTATTATTTAATATCTCCCTTCAAGCCATTTCCTATATCATTTGTACATAAATGATATAGGAAATGGCTTGAAGGGAGATATTCAATTGTTTGCTAATGATGTAAAGTTGGGTAGCACAATAAAAAATCAAGCTGATATTTAGAGTTTGCAGGATGATTTAAATAAGCTGGCAAAATGGGCAAAAGGTAATGGATGTCAGTTCAATGTGGAAAAGTGTAACTTTCTTTTAGTGTTACATGGTGATCAGCATTCATTTTAGAAATTATGGACTTTACAACCGTGTTATAAATAACTGTTTTAATTTCCCTATGTTTCGACCTTCATCTTAAGATCATCATCTGGAGTATATACAATTATACAAGAACAAGCCGAGTTACATTTCACACAGTATGCTAAAGAACCAATGATTTGATCAACAGTTATTCTACTGGTATGATCTCTAATCAAAAAAAAAAAAATAAAATAAAATAAAAATACAGATAAAATTAAAAATTAATCAATTATTTAGAAACTACATGAAAGCTAAATTCTATTTAATATAACTTAAGATTCCATTCTTTCATATAGATAGTTTTCTAAGAGTAGCAATGATGTCCTATTTTTAACATCACAATTGTTAAATTAGGTTTAAGATTCTGGATTATCTACAGTCCTGTTTATAGTTAACTCTTAGGGAGAAAGGTTCCGTGGGTAGAAAATGTGCCTTCCATATGCTTGGGATTTTTAGACCATCATTACGATGGTTGTTAAGAATCTCACAGGCTTCCTTAAATTTACACACTCATACCATGTTTTGGTGTGATGTAAACAACTGGTGCTTTTCCAGTCAATTCTATGTAAAGTATTCAGGGCATGAATGGAAAGGCCAGCTTCACCATAGTTATATTTAATGTGTCGTTTATGTTCCTTTTGTCTGATAGGAATTGTGCATCCTGTTTCCCCTATATATGGTAGATTACAGGTGCAATAAATTCGGTATACTCCAGGGTGGGCCAGCAGAGGGAGTGGGTCTTTGGATGAGATGAGTAAGCTTTTTAATTTTGCAGGAGGTTTAAAGGTGGCTTTGAGGCTGTATTTCTGTTTATTTTATCTGATGTCCCTTTAATGTAAAGAATGGTTATAGTTTTATTGTAGTCTGATTTATCTTTGTTTTTGAATTTTGAAATTTTGAAAGAGAATTTTGTTAATAGTGTTTTGGCTGTAACCATTTTTCAAAAATGTATTGCTTATAACTTAAATTCGTCTTTCGGCGCTTTTTCATTGGAGCACATTGTCAAAGCAGTCTTTTTTAGAGTATTAATGACACCTAGTTTTTGTGTTGGGTGGTGGTAGGAGTTTATGTGTATATATTGGCCAGTATGTGTCGGTTTAAGGTAAACAGTGAAGGAAAGAATGCCAGAAGGAAGACATGTGACCCACCTTGGAGTATACGGAATTTATTGCACCTGTAATCTACCTTATATAGGGGAAACAGGATGCAAAATTCCTATCAGACAAAAGGAACATAAACGACAGATTAAATATAATAAATGTGGTGAAGCTGGCCTTTCTGATCATGCCCTGAACACTTTACATAGAATTGACTGGAAAAGCACCTGTTGTTTACATCACACCAAAACATGGAATGAACATAAATTTAAGGAAGCCTTTGAGATTCTTATCAGCCACCCCAATTTGAACAATAATGATGGTCTAAACATCCCAACCATATGGAAGGCACACATTCTACTCACGGAACCTTTTTCCCTAAGAGTTAACTATAAAGAGGACTGTAGATAATCCAGAATCTTAAATCTAATCTAACAATTGTCATGTTAAAAATAAGACATCATTGTTACTCTAAGAAAACTATTTATATGAAAGAATGGAATCTTATATTATCTTAAATAGAATTTAGCTTTGATGTAGTTTCTAAATAATTAATTAATTTTTAATTTTATCTGTATTTCTTTTTTTGTTTCTGGTAAACAGCGAAAGAAAGACTGCCAGAAGGAAGACGTGTGACAAGTGTATCTAGAAACGGAAGTGTGTTCTGTTTTTCAATCTCAATTGTGAACTGTATGCGTTTGTGTTGTTTGTTTAGGTGGCTAAGGAAAGTGTCTAACGGCCATGGGGCCAGATCGCGAAAATACCGTCAATGTATCTAAGCCAGACTTTGGGTTTTAAAGGAGAGGAATCTAGAGAATGTTTGCTCAAAACGTTCCATATAAAAGTTAGCAATGGGGGGGGGGGAGATAATGGCAAGTCCATGGCTGTGCCTTCTTTTTGTAAGTAGAAAGCGTTTTGCCATACAAATAACCAGAATTTAATACATGCGCAAAGAGTGCTGTGATATCTGAAGGGAATTTGTTCTGTAAAAAGAAGGATTGTGTCATTGATTGGGACATTCCTAAAGAGGACAGAGATGTCAAAAACTAACTAATAAATCATCTTTTTCTAAAGTAAAGTCTTTGATTATTAATTATATGAAGAGTCAAAGGCTTCAATTCGGCGACATGAACTTATTTAAGTTAAGAGATAGTGCATCCCATATTGTTTCTTAGGCGAATAAGAAACTCAAAGAGTTCCATGACGAATATAGAAACTATATAAAGTTTGGCGATTCCAAGCGTAAGCAAATACCTGGATAGTGCAGCACCTGACCCATTTGGTAGTGCAAACTGAGGCAACTCATAGAAAGGGTGGAGCAAGCTCTGATCACTATTCTTGGTATTTACCCATAATGTGAACTTAGCTCCTAGGAGCTGTATTACTGTTCTACATTATGAGAGAAGGTCACTACCCAGACTGGTTTCAACCTTTATTGAGGTCTCATCAGTGAGTAGGTAGACCTAGTTAATACCAAGTTTGTAGCAAACAGAACTTGCATCCCTTCTATGAGAATTGCCAAGAAGGTGTCCTAATAAATTACTAATTATATGAAGAGCCAAAGGCTTCAATTCGGCAACATGAACTTATTTAAGTTAAGGGATATTGCATCCCATATTGTTTCTTAGCCGAATAAGAAACTCAAAGAGTTTCATGCCGAATATAGAAACAATATAAAGTTCGGCAATTCCAAGCGTAAGTAAATACCTGGATAGTGCAGCAACTGACCCATTTGGAAGTGCAAACTGAGGCAACTCATAGAAAGGGTGGAGCAAGCTCCGATCTACGAACTAGGTCTACCTACTTGCTGATGAGACCTCAATAAACGTTGAAACCAGTCAGGGTAGTAACCCTCTCTCATAATGTAGAACAGTAATACAGCTCCTAGGAGCTAAGTTCACATTATGGGTAAATACCAAGAATAGTGATCGGAGCTTGCTCCACCCTTTCTATGAGTTGCCTCAATTTGCACTACCAAATGGGTCAGGTGTTGCACTATCAGGTATTTGCTTACGCTTGGAATCGCCGAACTTTATATAGTTTCTATATTCGGCATGAAACTCTCTGAGTTTCTTATTCGGCTAAGAAACAATATGGGATACAATATCCCTTAACTTAAATAAGTTCATGTTGCCAAATTGAAGCCTTTGGCTTTTCATATAATTAGTAATTTATTATTATTATTACGGGTATCTCCATGGAGTCAGTAGACTCATCGCCGGAGACCCAAACTATCAAAAAAATATCTGTCATATCTTTTCTTGAATTCATTTACAGACGAAGAACTCACAACTAAGTCAGGCAATGAATTCCACCCATTCACCCTCCAGGCAAAAAAGCTTGTTCTGACACCTTTGTTAACCACACTCTTCTTTAATTTCCAGGGATGACCTCTTGTTCTTCCATCACTATCACACAGTTGAAACATTTCTCCTGCATCAATCCTATAAAAACCTTTCAGTAATTTAAATGTTTCTATCATATCCCCTCTTCTTTGCCTATCAACCAATCTCTGCAATCCACAAGCTCTCACTCTATCAATGTAGGGAGCATTTATTACATCACTCACCAACTTGGTCACTCTTCTCTGAACCCTCTCCACAGCCTCCTCATCTCCAAGGAATCCAGGTGACCAGACCTGAGCACAGTAATCCAAATGTGGAAATATCAACGCTTTATAAAGGGGGATAATAACCGCTTTATCTCTGGATGCCAGTGTGTTCCTCAACAACCAAGTAATCCTATGTGCAATCTTGGACACCTTAGCAATGTGTCCTATGAACTTCATCTCCCTATCTACCAACACTCGTAAGTCCCTAGCCTCATCAATCTCTTGGAGTACCTTTCCATCAGTGTAGTACACAGCTGGTAATCTTTTAATCCCAAAATGCATGACTCTACACTTTTCCACATTGAACTGACATCCATTATCTTTTGCCCATTTTACCAGCTTATTTAAATCATCCTGCAAACTTTCAACATCAGCTTGATTTTTTATTGCGCTACCCAACTTTGCATCATCAGCAAACAACTGAATATCTCCTTTTAAGCCATTTCCTATATCATTTATATACAAATTAAACAACAATGGCTCAAGCACAGGACACCTTCTTGGCAATTCTCAGAGAAGGGATGTAAGTTCTGTTCGCTACAAACTTGGTATTTAATTAGGTCTACCTACTCACTGATGAGACCTCAATAAAGGTTGAAACCAGTCTGGGTAGTGACCTTCTCTCATAATGTAGAACAGTAGTACAGCTCCTAGCAGCTAAATTCACATTATGGGTAAATACCAAGAATAGTGATCGGAGCTTGCTTCACCCTTTTTATGAGTTGCCTCAGTTTGCACTACCAGATGGGTCAGGTGCTGCACTATCCAAGTATTTGCTTACGCTTGGAATTGCCGAACTTTATATAGTTTCTATATTCAGCATGAAACTTTTTGATTTTCTTATTCGGCTAAGAAACAATATGAGATGCAATATCCCTTAACTTAAATAAGTCTTTGATGATGTTTATGAAGTGCTGTGTGTTTCTGATATAAGAGGGGGAATGACACCTACCAACCCCTTGAGTGTTGCCACTAATTTTTTGGCTAGAGAATTCATGGTCTACCAAAGATACACAAACAAAACATACCACTCCGGCCAATAGTTGAAGGTATAGACAGCCTGAATTATCACCAGATAAACCAGACTACAATAAAACTATAACCATTCCTTATATTAAAAGGACATCAGATAAAATAAACAGAATACTACAGAAATACAATCTCAAAGCCATCTTTAAACCTCCTGCAAACATAAAAAGACCCACTCTCTCTGCTGGCCCACCCTGGAGTATACCGTATTTATTGCACCTGCAATCTACCATATATAGGGGGAAACAGGACACACAATTCCTATCAGACAAAAGGAACATAAAGACACATTAAATATAATAACTATGGTGAAGCCTTTCTGATCATGCCCTGAACACTTTACATAGAATTGACTGAAAAAGCACTAGTTGTTTACATCACACCAAAACATGGTATGAATGAAAATTTAAGAAAGCCTGTGAGATTCTTATCAACCACCTCAATTCGAACAATAATGATGGTCTAAAAATCCCAACCATATGGAAGGCACATATTCTACCCACGGAACCTTTCTACCTAAGAGTTACTATAAAGAGGACTGTAGATAATCCAGAATCTTAAATCTAATTTAACAATTGTCATGTTAAAAATAGGACATCATTGTTACTGTAAGAAAACTATCTATATGAAAGAATAGAATCTTACGTTATCTTAAATAGAATTTAGCTTTGATGTAGTTTCTAAATAATTAATTAATTTTTAATTTTAACTGTTTCTTTTTTTACTAGAGGTCATGTCAGTAGAATAACTGTTGATTAAATCATCGTTTCTTTAGAATACTGTGTGAAATGTAACTCAGCTTGTCTTTGTATATACTCCAGATGATGACCTTAATATGAAGGTCGAAACGTCAGGAAATTAAAATAGTTATTTAGAACATGGTTGTAAAATCCATAATTTCTAAAATCAGTGGAAAAGTGTAAAGTTATGCATTTTGGGATTAAAAGATTACCAGCTGTGTACTACATTGACGGAACAGTACTCCAAGAGATTGATGAGGCTAGGGACTTGGGGGTGTTGGTGGATAGGGAGATGAAGTTCAGGGGGCACACTGCTAGGTGTCCAAGATTGCACATAGGATTACTTGGTTATTGAAGAACACATTAACATCAGAGATAAAGAGTTTATTATTCCCCTTTATAAGGCATTGATATTTCAAGATTTGGATTACTGTGCTCAAGTCTAGTCACCTGGATTCCTTGGAGATGAGGAGGTTGTGAAGAGGGTTCAGAGGAGAATGACTAAGTTGGTGAGTGATGTAAAAAAATGCTCCCTACATTGATAGACTGAGAGCTTGTGGATTGGAGAGGTTGGTTGATAGGTGGGGAAGAGGAGATATGATAGAAACATTTAAATTACTAAAAGGTTTTTATAAGATTGATGCAGGAGAAATATTTCAGCTGTGAGAGGTTATCCTTGGAAATTAAGGAAAATTGTGGCTAACAAGGGTGTGAGAACTAGATTTTTTGTTTGGAGGGTGGTGAATGAGTGGAATGCATTACCTGACTCAGTTGCAAGTTCTTCGTCTGTAAATGAATTCAAGAAGAGGTATGATAGATATTGTTTGAATAGTTTGGGTTCCCACGATGAGTCTACTGACTCCATGGAGATACCAGTAATAATAATAATTAAATACAACCAGAATACAAATTTATAATGGTGATAGTATGAATAAATAGTTTGAGGCTGTTTTGTGCTAGATATAGATTAATAGAACAAAATATACAATTGAGTGCTGTTATAGACCATGATAATCTGAAGAGGACTGGATACTATTGACTGATAAATCTTATAGATACAAAGAGGACAATCATTATGGGACTTCAATTATGGAGATATAGACTGGAGGGCAGCAAAAGCATGAATGATGAGAGGAAAATGAATTTATAGAATTATTCAGAAATAATACTGCTTTAAGCAGCACACGATGGAAGCGACTGGCAGTAAAAAACATTGAACCTGGTAACAGCATTTAAAAATATGTCTAAAAATGAGATGACTGGCATTGGTGAGAAATCATGCAGTTTGAAAAATTTTTTTTACATTAATTTTTATTACATTTACATGCATTTTTCTCCAAGAAAAATGCATGTAAATGTAATAAAAATGGCTAGAAATGGCTAGCCATTTTTATTACATGTAATAAAAATGTAAATGTAATAAAAATTTATAGAAATGGCTAGTTTTATGGCAACCTTAATAGAAATTAAGGGGATAAAAATCCCTTGTTGTTTTATAGCCAGTAAGCGAAACTTAAGATCACGAACTATGATCTATGAGTTTCATGCCGAAAAACTATTGGCGTAGGCAATTCGAAGCAAAGGTGGAGCAAGCTCCTTCACTATTCTTGATATTTTCTCCCAATGTAAAATACAGCTCCTAGGAGATGTAATACTGTCATTACATTATGGTCACTACCCAGACTGGTTTCAACCTTTTTTGAGGTCTCATCAGTGAGTAGGTAGACCTGGAAGATATCAAAGCTTAGTGAAAAGAACTTACATACCTTCACTATACGAATGCCATAAAGGTGTATTAATATTTATAGTTAAGATAAAAAGCCACATGGCTAGTTTTATGGCAACCTTAATAGAAATTAAGGGGATAAAAATCCCTTGTTGTTTTATAGCCAGTAAGCGAAACTTAAGATCGCGATCTGTGACAGTATTACATCTCCTAGGAGCTGTGTTTTACATTGGGAGAAAATATCAAGAATAGTGAGGGAGCTTGCTCCACCTTTGCTTCGAATTGCCTACGCCGATAGTTTTTCGGCATGAAACTCATAGATCGTAGTTCGTGATCTTAAGTTTCGCTTACTGGCTATAAAACAACAAGGGATTTTTATCCCCTTAATTTCTAGTATACAAGTTTATTTTAGCAAAAAATTTAATTTGTTACGTACCTGTATTTTGAGGATTCTGATTTAATAAAATTGCATAGTTCAGTACATAACTTAATTTGCATCAAAAATATCACTTTCTTGTATGGTCACATCAGAAAATAAAAAGTTTTTTTATTTCTTTGTAAAAAAGTCACTGATTTTCTTTTGCTTCTTGGAAGTCGAACTTTTTTTGAATGCTTCTTCTCAGAGCTGCATTAGCAATGAAATTTTGTGGAATAGCGTAGCATTCTGCTTAGCCCATTCTATACAGACATTAAAACTGTCAACTACCTCTTCATGTTTTACTTTTTTTTCTTCGAGTTCTTTATTGTCATCATCATCATCTTCTAATTCATTCTGTATCGTTATATTTATAATTTCAGCATCTGATTTGATTTCGAATTCGCTTTTATCTGTAATCCATTCCGTAACAGCTGTTTATGAAATTTCAACATCTGGATTTATATTTTTAACCAAATTATGCACGTTTTGAATTTCCTCTTTTTGTATACATTTGTGATTCATACCGACAATACAGTGCATACTGTACAGTATAAAAAAAGCAAATGTGAACAGAATAAATCAAAATAGGCCTCCATTATAACCGTACAATCGACAGTATGGAAAAAAAATTCTCTGTAATAATAATAAAATAAATAACAATAGTTAAAATAATAATTATTAAATAAGAATAATAGTACACAAAATAATAATATGTAATAAATAAAACTTTTTTTTCTTTCAAACTGCAGTTCGGATTACTGGAGGGTCCAGATTAGCGAGATACCACTGTGTGTGTGTGTGTATATATATATATATATACACACACACACACACACACACAGTGGTATCTCTCTCTCTCTCTCTCTATATATATATATATATATTATTTCCTGATTTTCATTGTTCTTTTTCCATGATTTCTATAAACAATTTCTTTTGTCCTATTTTTGGTGATTTCCTTTGTTCTGCTTCCCAGGATTTCCTCTTGTGTTTTTTTGTGATTTCTTTTGTTCTGTTTTCCACAGTTTGCTTTGTTTCATTTTATTATTATTTTGGACCTCCATGGAGTCATAAGATTCATTGTGGGCCCATCTTAGACAATACAAAGTCAATCATACCACTCCTTAAACTCATTTCGCACTATCAGACAATGAATTCCATGGTCCAAACACCCTCCATGGGAAAAAAGTCACTCCTCACCTTCCTACTCACAACTTCCAGGGATGATCCCTTTGTTCTATTATATGAAAAATTCCCGTGTCAATTCTGTAAATACCTCTTGACAGTTTAAATGTCTCAATCATGTCATCCCTTCATTTTCTATTCACTAGATTCTGCAGTTTGCATGCTCTCAGTCTATCCTCATAACTAACAATGTAGAGGCCTGATATCATTTTGGTTATTTGCCTCTGTACCTCTCCAAGGCTATTTATCCACTTTAAATCCTGGTGACTATATCTGGGGACAATAATCCAGATATGACCTATTCACTGCTTATACAATGGACTCACCACTCTGATCTTTACTGGTCAAAGTCCATCTTAGTACTGCAGCAATTCTATGGATTGTCTTCACCACCTTTCCAGTACGTGTCCTCAACTTTAAAAATTTTATCGACCATCATCCTAAGATCTCTTGTCTCAACCACTTCCTCTAGCAGAGATCCACCAATAGAGGATGTAGCCCCCATTTGTGGATCCCAACTTTCAAAACCTTACATTTTGCTACATTAAACTGATACCCCCCATTCATTTGCCTACCTTCCAGCTTATTCAAATCCTCTAAAAAGAGCCAAAACATCCGCACTATTACTAATAACCCTCACAAGCTTCACATCAACTGCAAATAACTGAACACCTCCCTACAATCCAGTGACAATATCATTTAATGATAAAATTACAGGGCAATGGAATGATACCCATGTCAGGAAAATATTATTCAACTCTTGCTGTTTATCTACCTAAACAGTAAGAGCGTGAGAATATATGCCATCAACTGCAGGAGGAAAATTCCATCCACAACCACCAGAATTTAAAAAAAAAATAAATCCAAACATTACAACTCCAAGAAACATAACAATGAGTGGGGAGTGTACCAACCAGGATAACTTCAAGGCAATCATTTCCATCAAGGCTTG
Source organism: Typopeltis vanoorti (assembly GCF_054136105.1). Lineage (NCBI taxonomy): Eukaryota > Metazoa > Arthropoda > Arachnida > Uropygi > Thelyphonidae > Typopeltis > Typopeltis vanoorti. The sequence continues at coordinate 5,079,889 of NC_143565.1, read as the reverse complement.
AACTGCAAATACAGTGCCCCCCCCCTATCCCAAATGAACTCCATGCCCAGTGGACAAGATGTGGCCAGCCAAACTAGACCCATCAGACAACTGAATCAAAACACACTCTTGGTGCTCCTCCAGACAAACCTCAGCAGAATAACTCGTCTGCCCACAACAACAAAAGACACAGCATGAACAAGGAATTCTGCAATGTCCAGGACGAGAGAGAGGAGGAAGCCTGCCCTTTGGGAAGGTGATGAAGAAATTCAGCAATTAAACTGAATGGAAAGAAACCTGCAAGCCAATCTGGCAAAGAAGCCTTGCCCCCCCCCCCCCCACTGACAGTCCCCCCAATAGATGAAACCGAAATTCCAGAAACCCCTCTTGAGGAGGACCAAGATGAAGGCCATAATTATCAATCATTAGAGACAAAAACAATTCTGATAAATGACAGTTCACTACCCAAAAGAGAATCATCAGAACACAGCCCATGGGTGCAGCGAACCAATGCCCTAATCACATCACATTCTTGACAAAAGCAACGATGAGAAGCAGCACTGTTTTCACCATTTCTTTTGTGTTATTTTTGCAATTTCTTCTGTTCTGTTTCCCACATATCTTTTGTTTCATGGAAATGGAATGCAGGGTTTATTATTTTATCATGAATTCAGTATAGTGACCATGTACTGTAACACAGTAACAGCATTTCCTAAGGAGAAGACAAGCTTGGTTAGCATTTTGGCATTTAAATTAGATGAATATAGACATTAAAAAGGAAAGTATATCATCATCAAACAACAAATTACATGATAACCACAGTAATTAACTTTAATGAAAGTACAGATATTTTGTACTGATTTATATCAGTACAAAATATCTGTACTCATGTGTATATAATATAATAAATAGAAACCTGAGAAATAAAAGATCATTTTGAAAGAGAATTGTTAATAGGAAACTAGTGAATGTGCAATGCTATCACAGCATCCTGTACATACCAGGAATTGAGGATGATTGCTCTTACTGCTGGCTGTTTTTTTTTTTTTTTCCTCTACTGTTTTTTCTTGTATATTCATTTGCTTATATTTTGAAAAGAATGAAAATAACATATCTGATAATAATTTTCTATTTTTATTTATTACTTACTTTATGAGGGTTAGCTAACAGCATTACTTGAGTAATTGCAGCAGGAGGAAGAATAGGATTGTGAGGAGGTAAGTCTGTGGCAGATGGTGGTTGGAGCTTGATTTTCATCATCTAATGAAAATAAAAATATTTATACACCTTAAGGGTACATATCAGGGAATGATAATGGTGATTTGATAAACAATATGCCAGTAATAACCAAAAATTCAACTTACATTAGATGAATATTTGCTTTAAAATATTCAGCTAATATAATGTTAATAAGTTATGATGGTCTGTTTTTATGAAGATTGGTGACTTTTTTATGGCAGCATGTGGTCAGTATGTCTACCATTTTGGTTAACTGCTTTTTGACTTATTATAGGAACAAGTAAGTGCAAATGAATTATTGATACTCAAAAATCAGATTTTCAGAAAGTCACTCAATCTATCATCAGAGAAACAAAGATTACAAGCTAGTTTAAACAAGTAAGAACCTGCATCAATCGCTTATACAAGGCAGGTGCCACATGTTAAAGATGACAAGTATAATACAAAGCATTTGGTTGAAGTAGAAACAGGACAGAATGAAACTTAATGAATTAACTAATTTTTTTAAAATAATTAATTATAGCCATTCAGAACAAGAATCGCTTATATTTTTAGCATGAATAACCATCATAATTCCAATTAGGTTATACTACCTTCAAATAAGTGTTTGTACCAATAACTGCTTCTGTGAGCAAGCTTTGTATCTATCTAAAGGAAAGTTGACGATACTGAGCCAAACATGCACCCAACTCTCTAACTCGGGTCTCTCTCTCTCTCTCTCTTGGCTGCTCTACCATAAACTAGCCAAACCAAACTCAGCTCCTTGTCCTTTGAAGAAATATTCTCTTCAAAATGCTATTTAACAGAATTTAAAGTCAAGAGGCAACCAAATGATTATGATCCAAATAGTGCTTGATGAAGTATTGAAAAATTATGAACCTGCTTTCTGTATTATTCCAGTCTCTTTCACTGAGAGAACAGTCCACATTCCATATATTCTGGGCATTTCCAAGCAGGTTGCCAGGATTCAGAAGTTTCAACCTGCCTATACTTTTATATTTTATAACAAACTTTCAAGTTTTTTGTCTGCCACCAGGTTACCTGTCCTTTCTTTACTTGGTGTATATCAAGTCTCTTGCAACTGTCTATTCTCGTATTTTTAATAACCTGAACATTGAGAAGAAAATGAGCGAGTGAGTGCAACAGAATTTGGAAACCCTGCACAATTCAACATTGGTAACTAAAGATATTCATAAGCATCCAAGACCATGGTGGAACACAAACCTGTGGCTTATTGGCTGGAGAATAAGTAAGCTAATTCAGCCAGCTAGTAGTCTGAGCTGGTGATTTATTTAACACTTTCCCTTTTTATTGTTGTTGGCGTCCAGTGAAAAGCTTCTAGATATGACCGTAGATCTGTAGAACTGCTTTGGCAATCTGTTGAACTTAGATGGAGTAGAGCTTTTCTCTAGGGTTATTGTCAATTTTCTGTAGAGCAGCAGCAATTGCTGGACAACAATAGATATGGGCAGGTGTTAGTTAACTCCTGGACAGTTTTTGCATGTTTCATACCTCCTACTACCTTCTGGTAGTATTTTCATGCCTTTAAAATGTTCTGTTCTTAGTCTGGTGATGATTGTGGTTATCTCTCTATTTTCATTAATTTCATTGATTTCATTCTTCTTGATAGTTTGTTTTACTAATCTTATTTTTGCGACAGAGTAAGCATCAGTTAGTGATAGTGGATGTAATTTCTGAGGTAAGTATCTTGCTTCTTTGGCTAGTCTGCCTGCTCTTTCATTGCCTTCAATATTTACATGGGCTGGTATCCATTGCAGTGTACAGTTCTTATTTTTCAAATTTACAGTTGTTAGTGGTTCATGAATTTTTTGTATAAGTTTTGTTTTTCCATTTTTTTAATGCCTTAGTGCAGATTTTGAGTCGCTGTAGATGATTATTCCATTTGTAATGTTTATTACTGGATTTGAGAGACAGAATATGGGAGATATTTGTATGGCTGTTAATTCACAAGTGAAGTTTGAAGCAATTTTGCCAGCTGTTGTTTTGATGTGCATTTCCTTGCCTCCAGGTAGAGTTAGAGAAACCCCTAAACCTCATTGGTTGAGTGCTTCATCAGATCCATCGATGTAGGCAATGACATGGTTTGGATTATTTAAGTAATGTATAGTGTCAAGTCATTTTCTTATATGAGAGTGGTCTGAAAAGTTCTCGACTTCGACTATAGATGGCAACATTAGCTATCGGCAAGATTTTTTTTCTAAGTTGGTACATCTGTCATAAGCATCCATGCGAAATTGCAAGACATTCTATCAAGTAGTTTGTTTTATACAGCTGTCTGAAGCAAAAGTGCTTTCTGTATCCCTTGAAATGGATAAAATTCAGTACCGTGCGGTTATAAAATTCTTTGTAAAAGAAGGTTTAATGCCAAAAGAAATTCATTCGAAGTTCATAAAAGTTTATGGGCACTCGTCTCCTTCATTTCCGACAATTAAGAAATGGGCTGCCAAGTTTAAACGTGGCCGTACCATCCTTTAAGATGATCCACGCGAAGGATGTCCGAAAGTGTAACACCACCAGAAATCATTGATCAAGTGCACGATATGGTATTGGATGACAGACAAATCAAAGTGCGTGAAAAAGCTGAGACTATAGGCATTTCAAAAGAACGTGTATGATATATTTTACATGAAGAAGTGCATATGAAAAAGTTTTGTGCAAAATGGGTGCAGCGTTTCTCATAGCAGATCAAAAACACACTCGCATGAAAATCTCTGAACAGTGTTTGGAGCATTTTAACAAGAATAAAACTGATTTTGTGGATCAATTTATTACTATGGATGAGATTTGGATTCACCATTACCAACTAGAATCCAAACAGCAGTCAAAACAGTGGACAGAAGGCAATCGTTCAGCGCAAAAGAAGACAAAGTCAGTTCCATCAGCAGGAAAAGTCATGGCATCAGTGTTTTGGGAAAAACACCGATGCCAATTAATAAACAAACTGCTAATGGCAGTTTGCTTATTAATTAGTTTCAAAGGGTAAAACATTAACCAGGGAATATTATTACGATGTTTTAACAAGACTAGATGAAACAATTTGTGAGAAAAGACCCAGTTTGAAGAAGAAAAAAATCATCTTTCAACAGGACAATGCACCTGCCCACAAAAGTGTTTTGGCAATGCGCAAAATTAAGGGATCTGCACAATGAATTGTTGGAATATTCATTCTATTCTCCAGATTTGGCTCCCTATGACTTCTCTCTCTCCCCAAAAACTAAAACTTTTCCTCACTGGTCAGTGTTTTTCTTCTAATCAAGAGGTGATTGCAGGTATGTGGTGGGGAAAATTTGGAGAAAAGAGCAAAGCTTATAATAATGGCAAATACCTGTTGGATTTCTGCTCAATACATGGACTGGTTATTACTAACACCATGTTCCAACATAAAACTGTGCACAAACTCACATAGAGAGAAGAGGCAGGAAATAAGAAAAGTCTTATCGACTATGTTATTGTTGATAGTGATGTTTTCTCCCTAGTGCAGGACACCAGAGTGTACAGAGAATTTGAAATTGGAAGTGATCACTGTTTAGGTTTGAGCAGGATAAATAAGAAAGTTTTAAAGTGAATAAAAGTTGAGGAGCTCTCAGATGTGAACTGTAGGATAAAATACACAAACATGATTGAGTAAAAATTGAAAGCATTTGAAAAGAGGAATCAAATCTTGGAGATTCAGTGGCAGGCACTGAAGAAAACAAGTGATTCAGTCAGAGAGGCATGTAGTAAGGTTTTCTGTAAGGATAGAAAAATCAGAACTCCATGGTGGACACAAGATGTTAAAGAGGCAGTGAAAGAAAAGAAGAAAGCATATCAAAAGTTCTTGGCAAATAAGTCAGCTTTTACTCTTACAGAATACAGACAAATGTAAGAAAGCTAAACACTGTGTAAAACTAACTAAACAAAAGTCATGGGAGGACTTTGGTAAGAACATAGAAAATAAATATCAAGAAGGTGGCAAGATATTCTGGAGGTTGTTGAAGAAGCTATGAAATGGAGGAAAGAGTGCTGTAAAAGGAATTAGAGATGATAAAGGTGATATGAAAACAGGAGAAAAATATATCCACGAAGAATGGCGTAATTAGTTCGAAAAATTGCTAAATGAAACAAGCAATGATGATAGCACAGTGGTAAAAAACACTGACCAGGCATGCAGTCAGGAATACATATCCATAGTTGAAGGTAGAAAAAGTCATCAAAAGCCTGAAATGTAGAAAGGCAGCAGGAATAGATGATATTTGATCAGAAATGCTCCAGTATGGATGTATAAAAGTCTTACAGTGGTTGCACTGCATAATTCAGAAGGTCTGGACAGAGGGATGAATTCCAGATGATTGGAGTAGAGCTCTCATAGTACCCATATATAAAAAGGGAAAATAAAATTGAATGTGAGAATTAAAGAGGGATTTCTCTACTGAGGGTTCCTGGTAAGATATATGCAAGTATCCTTGAGAAACGGTTGAGAAGAATTGTGAAAGAAAAGCTTGAGGAAGATCATGCTGCATTCAGGCCAAATAGAGGGTCACAGGATCAGATTTTCACTTTACGACAGATGGTTGAGAAATCATCGGAATATAAAAAAAAATCTGTATTTAAGTTTTGTAGACCTGGAAAAAGGATGCTTAAGGACAAAGCTGTATAACTGAAAGGAGACCTCCACATAGCCTTTAAAGGAATGCGGAGAACCGACCAGGGTTTCTGACCTAATGTCCAATCCTCACCTCCTCGTAGTATACCCTGTTAGGTATCTACCTGGATACTGAACGAACAAGGATGGGCTGGCAGTTTGGGATTTAGCTGACTAAATTGTATTCTTATTAGCTTAAATCAAAATACAAAATGATGGTACAACATGACAAAATTTCATGCTGTCTGGGGTGTCGCCCGGTTAAACATGCTGCCGTTGTTTTCGCCAGGGAACCAGGGAGAACAGCGAAAAGTCAGCTACTGGAACAAATCTGAAAACACATCCGAACTCAACATCACCAGAGTTAAAGATTGGTGCTATCAACATAAAAAGCCTGAAGCAAAGAAATGGAGCTAGCTAAGAAATTAGATAAGTACCAGACAACATAACAGGGGTGACTGAAACAAAAGACAAAAACTGGTGAGATTTTTTTCTCAGCAATAAAAAATGTTATATTCTGGCAATGACAATCAAGAAAAAGAAGGAGTAGCCTTCTAAAGGGAAATTAGTATTCAACACTAAACATGAGGCTAATCTTCTTGAATGGCAGGCAGTCTCAAGTAGAGTGATGTGGGCAAATATGAGAATGGGGAACTGGACAATGAGACTTATTTGTGCCTATGATCCCACAGAAGGTTCTACTAAGGTAGAAGTGAAGGAATTTTTTGAGCCTTCAGAGACAGCAATTGACACAATGAAAAAGGAAAAGTTGATCCTTGTTGGTGATCTAAATAGCAGAGTAAGAAATGATTGTCAGATATACAAAAATATTTTGGGAAAATTTGGAGAAAAGAGCAAAGCTAATAATAATGGCAAATACATGTTGGATTTCTGCTCAGGATATGCACTGGTTATTACTAGCACCATGTTCCAACATAAAAATGTGCACATATTCACATGGAGAGAATATGCAAGGGATAAGAAAAGTCTAATTGACTGTTATTGAAGATAGTGGCGTTTTCTCTATGGTGCAGGACACCAGTGTGTACAGAGGATTTAAAATTGGAAGTGATCACTATTTACCAATTTTACCAATTTTTAATAAAACTGTTACCTTCCTTAGGTAACAGTATTTTTCTATGTACGACATGTTTGTATTCTGCCATAGTACATTGTGGCCGGTGGAAGTGGTATGGAAAGCTAGACATGATTTTTGTTCTCTTCTGTTTTGCACATCCTTTTGGTGTTTGTTCATGCAAATTTCCCCAAATCTTCCTGTCTGTCCTATGTAGCAGATGCCACAAGAACAATAAATTTTGTAAACACCAGGTTTTTTTAAAGGATGATGAGGAGGTTTTGGGGGATGTAGAAATCTCGAAATTTTTTCCAGCGGCAGAAAGGCTACTTTGATGTTATATGTGTTAAGTAATTTAGCCATCTTGTCTATAACATTTTTGATATATGGAAGCATGATAGTGTTTTTGAAATCTTGTTTAAAAGAGATGCTTGTAGGAGGTGTGTGGAGGATTTTTTTGATAGTCTTGGTTTCATAACCATTCTTTTGAAAGATCTGTGTTAGATATTCTAATTCTTCATTTCTCTGTTTTTCTGTGCTGGAAATGTTATACGCTTTGTCCCTTATGGTTTTTATCAGACCTATTTTTTGCGAAGGGTGGTGGTGGTGTGAGGCCACATTAAGAAATCTTCCTGTGTTGGTGGGTTTTCTATATCGAGAAAGAAAGTTAATTAACCTTTTCATTGACTTCTAATAGAATGTCTAGAAAAGGCAGTTTCCTAAGTTGTTCTAAAGTAAATTTTATATTATTATGCAAATTATTTAGGTAATCTTTGAAAGCAGTGAGTTCATCTGTTGTTCCTGGCCACATGATGAATATATCATCGACATAGCGTAGCCATATTTTTGGTTTTTTATGATAATTGGTTAAAGCATTATTTTCAAAGTTTTCCATCAATAGGTTAGCTAAAGCTGGAGAGAGGGAAGAGCCCATAGCCAATCCTTCTTTTTGTTCCCAAAATTTGTCTTGATACATGAAAAAAGTATTATTTATACAATGTTTATAAAGATCTATGATCTTTATAAACATTGTATAAATGTCCGGAGGAAAAAGGTCCTCTAAGAGATTCATAGTTTCGTTTCTTGGAACATTTGTAAATATGCTGATAACATCCAAACTTGTCAAGATGTCTCAAGGTCCAATATATATATCCTTTATTTTTTCAATAAAATGTGTACTGTTCTTGATGAAAGAAGATGTTTTTCCTGTATGAGATAAAATCATTTTGATGAGATGTTTTGCTAAATTAGTGGTCGGAGAGTCTCTACCATCTACTATTGGTCGTAAGGGAATACCTATCTTATGAATTTTTGGTACACCATAAATTCTTGGAAGTAATGGGTGTTTTGAATGTAGAGTTCTTTTGAGTCCTTCAGTCAAATTAGGTATCATTTTGATTAGATCATTGGTTTTATTGTGAGTGTGCCAAGTGGGATCTCTGTCTAAAGGTTTATTGGTATTAGAATCTTCAAGGAGAGTTTTCATTTTATTATTATAATCTTCAGAGTTCAAAACTACTGTTGCATTCCCTCTATCTGCTTTGATTATAATGATATTTTTGTCTGATTTTAATTCTTTGACGGAAGTGTATTCCGTGTAAGGAAGATTCCTTTGAGGTAATTTACTTTGCAATAGTAATGCTGTGGTTTGTATGCAGATGAGATCTGATATATTACCAGGTAAATTTCTTATTCCTTTTTCTATTTGAGCCATTATGTCAATTTTTGGGATGAAATGTAGCATTAAGGCAAAGTTAAAACCTTTTAGGAGTAGATTATTTTCTTCTCTTGATAGTACTCTTGAAGAAAGGTTGATAACTACTTTGGAATAATCTACGTGTTTTCTTTGTTTTCCGTGAAGAAGTAAGTTGAATTTTCTGATTAAAGTATGCTTCTTCCGATCAGAGATTGCCATAGCTTTGTTATATGTGATGATATCTATGTTGTTCCACAAGTCGGATGGAAGAGATGTGGCTAACCCATCATGTAAAGAAAATATATCTCGGCTAATATGTGCTAATTCTGATTTAGTGGCTGCAATCCTTTCTCTCAAATTAGCTAGTTCCATTCTTCTGTAAATTATGTTGGCTTTATTTTGTATGGAATGCATGTTTGATTTGGATGAACTTAAGATGTTTAATACGTAATTTCTCTAGTTGCATAACTTAATACCAAAAGCACTCACCGTAATAGCTCAAATAGAAAAAGGAATAACAAATTTAACTAATACATCAGATCTCATCCGCATACAACCACAACATTACTATTGCAAAGTAAATTACCTCAAAGGAATCTTCCTTACATGGAATACACTTCCCTCAAAGAATTAAAATCAGAAAAAATATCGTTATAATCAAAGCAGATAAAGGAAATGCAACAGTAGTTTTGAACTCTGAAGATTATAATAATAAAATGAAAACTCCTTGAAGATTCTAATACCTATCAACCTTTAGACAGAGATCCCAACTGACACGCTCACAATAAAACCAATGATCTAATCAAAAAGATATCTAATTGGACTGAAGAACTCAAAAGACCTCTACATTCAAAACACCCATTAGTTTCAAGAATTTATGGTGTACCAAAAATTCATAAGATAGGTATTCCCTTAAGACCAAGAGTAGATGGTAGAGACTCTCCGACCTCTAATTTAGCAAAACATCTCACCAAAATGTTGAAAGTTTATTTTTCACTTGGTTAGAGTATAATAAATTTAGTTTAATCCTTTATCCAAGTGTGAGCAAACAAAGTTTGCGCCTGAAAGTATCTTCAGGACTGGGGTAAGGTGGTACAACACCAGGACAACTCGTTGCAACGGTTGGTAGCTTGCTCAACCTTTGCAACGAGTTGCCCTGGTGTTGTACCACCTTAGCCCAGTCCTGAAGATACTTTCAGGCGCAAACTTTGTTTGCTCACACTTGGATAAAGGATTAAACTAAATTTATTATATCTCACTAAAATGATTTTACCTCATACAGGAAAAACATCTTCTTTCATCAAGAACAGCACATATTTTATTGAAAAAGTAAAAGATATTTATACTGGACTTTCAGACATCTTGGCAAGTTTGAATGTTATCAGCCTATTTACAAATGTTCCAAAAAACGAAACTGTGAATCTCCTAGAAGACCTTTTATCTCTGGACATCGTAGATCTTTATAAACATTGTATAAATAATACTTTTTTCACGTATCAAGACAAATTTTGGGAACAAAAAGAAGGATTGCAATGGGCTCTTCTCTCTCTCTGGCTTTAGCTAACCTATTTAAGGAAAACTTTGAAAATAATGCTTTAAACAATTATCATAAAAAAAACCCCAAAAATATGGCTACGCTATGTCGATGATATATTCATCATATGGCCAGGAACAACAGATGAACTCATTGCTTTCAAAGATTACCTAAATAAGTTGCATAATAATATAAAATTTACTTTAGAACAACTTAGGAAACTGCCTTTTCTAGACATTCTATTAGAAGTCAATGAAAAGGTTAATAAACTTTCTTTCTCGATATAGAAAACCCACCAACACAGGAAGATTTCTTAATGCGGCCTCACACCACCACCTTTCGCAAAAAATAGGTCTGATAAAAACCATAAGGGACAAAGCGTATAACATTTCCAGCACAGAAAAACAGAGAAATGAAGAATTAGAATATCTAACACAGATCTTTCAAAAGAATGGTTATGAAACCAAGACTATCAAAAAAATCCTCCACACACCTCCTACAAGCATCTCTTTTAAACAAGATTTCAAAAACACTATCATGCTTCCATATATCAAAAATGTTACAGACAAGATGGCTAATTTACTTAACAAATAACATCAAAGTAGCCTTTCTGCCAATGGAAAAAATTTCGAGATTTCTACATCCCCCAAAACCTCCTCATCATCCTTTAAAAAAACCTGGTGTTTACAAAATTTATTGTTCTTGTGGCATCTGCTACATAGGACAGACAGGAAGATTTGGGGAAATTTGCATGAACAAACACCAAAAGGATGTGCAAAACAGAAGAGAACAAAAATCATGTCTAGCTTTCCATACCACTTCCACCGGTCACAATGTACTGTGGCAGAATACAAACATGTCGTACATAGGAAAAAACTGTTACCTAAGGAAATTTAAAGAAGCTGCAAACATGCTTAAAATACCAACACAATGCAATAAAAATCAAGAATTAATTCTGCACCAAGTTTGGTTGGCTTTAATAAAAAATATACCTCAGTCAGACCTCAGACATTATGAATGTGAACAACAGAAAGTGGCATCATTCAGCATTGTTTAAACCCAGCACTGCTTTGAATCTGCATTCTGATTTTTAATTTTATGAATAGTCAGATGGCTAAAACTGTATAGTATAGTATGAACTATTAATCTCTTTTTTGTTGTTTTAACTTTCAGTTACCTTTTACCCCTGAAGATGTAAGTCAAATGACTTATGAAACTTGTCGGGTCTTTTATTAATTCATTGTGTTTTATATAGCTTATTAAAAAAATGCGATCCAATTACCAGAATATGCCATGTGAACTTCTAAACCACAGAGACCTCCACTTACAATCTTTGTGTAATTTAGTCTACAGTTCACATCTGAGAGCTGCTCAACTTTTATTCGCTTTAAAACTTTTTTACCCGTTCTTCTTTTCAAAATGAAATTTAATTTTATCCTGCTCAACACTAAATAGTGATCACTTCCAATTTCAAATCCTCTGTACACACTGGTGTCCTGCACCATAGAGAAAACGCCACTATCGTCAATAACATAGTCAATGAGATTTTTCTTATTCATTGCCTCTTCTATCCATGTGAATTTGTGGATAGAAGAGGCAATGAATTTGTGGACATTTTTATGTTTTATATAGCTTATTAAAAAAACGTGGTCCAATTACTGGAATATGCCATGTTACACAAAGATTATTTAAGAAAAAATAAGAGTTTGAGAACAGGAATCAAACCTTGGAGATTTAGTGGCAAGCCCTGAAGAAAACCATGATTGATTCAGCCAGAGAAGTGGTGAGGTTGTCTGAGAGGATAGAAAAATCAAAACTCCATGGTGGACACAGGAAGTTTAAGAGGCAGTGAAGGAAAAGACGAAAGCATATCAAAAGTTCCTGCCATATAAGTCAGCTAGTGCTCTTAGAGAATACAGAGACAAACGTAAGAAAGCTAAACACTGCGCAAACCAGCTAAACACAAAAGTAATGGGAAGACGTTGGTAAGAACATAGAAAATAAATATCAAGAAAGTGGCAAGATATTCTGGAGGTTTGAAGCTCAGAAATGGAGGAAAGGGTGTTGTAAAAGGAATTAGAGATGATAAAGATGCCATGAAAACTGGAGAAAAAGATATCCTTGAAGTATGCAATAATTACTTCGAAAAAATGCTACATGAAACAAGCAGTGATAGCACAGTGATAAAAAAAAACACTCAACAGGCATACAGTCAGGAATACATATCCATAATTGAAGTAGAAAAGGCCATCAAAGGCTTGAAATGTGGAAAGGCAGCAGGAGTAGATGGTATTTGACCAGAAATGCTGAAGTAGAAGTATGGAGGCATAAAAGTCTTGCAGTGGCTGCACTGCACAGTTCAAAAGGCCTGGACAGAGAGACAAATTCCAGATGATTGGAGTAGAGATCTCATAGTACCCATATATAAAAAAGGGAAATAAAACTGAATGTGAAAATTACAGAGGTATTTTCTTACTGAGTGTTCCTGGTAAGATTTACACAAGTATACTTGAGAAATGGTTGAGAAGAATTGTGGAAGAAAAGTTTGGGGAAGAACAAGCTGGATTTAGGCAAAATAGAGGCTGTCAGGATCAGATCTTCACTTTAGGATAAATAGTTGAGAAATCATGGGAATATAACAAAGATCTGTATTTAAGTTTTGTAGATCTGGAAAAGGCATATGACAAGGTGCTAAGAGAGAAGCTATTCAAAAATATTACAGTTATATGGTGTCAATGTGGCATTATATCAAGCAATACCTAGTCTTTATTTCAATTGTGAGTCAGCAGTTAGAACTGAAGGAAGTACAGGAAGATGGTTTGATGTTAACTCTGTTGTCAGACAAGAATGTACATTACCCACTCTGTTATTTATTATCTATATGGATCACACTGTTAATGAAAGTGGTATTAAATCTGATATCAAAATTGAGATGTTAATATCAGCTCTTTGCTTTATGCGGACGATATTATACTTCTAAATAAATCTGCTACAAGTCTGCAAGATTTCCTGACTAAATTGAATAACTGTTGTAATACATATGGTATGAAGATCAGCAATAACAAGACAATGAAAATAGGCAAGAGTAATGAAAATGTCAACTGCATTGTGAATGCAGAACCTGTGGAACAAGTAAAACATTTCAGCTAATTAGGCACAATTTTTAGTGAAGATGGTAAATTAAATATGGAAATAGACAACAGAATCAACAAAGCTGGCATGGTAAGAAGTCAACTGAATAAATTTATATGGAATAAGAGAGAAATTAGACAAATCACAAAATTAGCTGTATACAAGACATTGTTCAAACCAGTTTTAATTTATGGATCCGAGAGCTGAGTCAGAAGTAAAACACTTGACCAAAGACTAGAGAAAGCAGATATGAGAGACCTGAGAGAAATTAGGGGCACGATCAGATGGCATCAATGGCAATATCATATTAAAAACAAGTATATTAGGAAAGAACTTGACATTGTCAGCATCGAGGAATGCATTAGCAGAACTTATCTCAGGTGGTATTATCACTTAAACAGAATGGGCGAGGAGAGATTACCAAAACAAGTGTTCTCTGCCAGGTTAGCACAAAAACAACCCAGAGGAAGATCAAGATATAGGTGGATTGATACAGTAAAAAGTGCCCTAGAAGATAGAAATATAAGATCTGATAACGGAGTCTTGACAAGTAACAGACTGATTTGGAGGAAAATTGTAGATAGCAAATTAGTAATGAGGTAAATTTTTCATGTAGTACTATCATATCCTGTACACCCCTTGAGGGAACATGACAGGAATTTGATGATGATGAGATCTGGAAAACGCATATGACAAGGTGCCAAGAGAGAGAAGCTGTTCAAAATGCTACAGTTATATGGTGTCAATGGGGCATTATATCAAGCAATTCTTAGTCTTTATTTGAGTTGTAAGTCAGTAGTTAGAATTGAAGAAAGTACAGGAATGTGGTTTAATGTTAAATCTGGTGTCAGACAAGATGTACATTATCCCCTCTGTTATTCATTATTTATATGGATCATATTATGAAGGAAAGTGATATTAAACCTGATATCAAAATTGGAGATGTTAATCTCAGTTCATTGCTTAATGCGGATTATGTCATACTTCTAAATAAATCCACTACAAGTCTGCAAGATTCCCTGACTAAAGTGAATAACTCTTGTAATAGATATGGTTATGAAAGTCAGCATTAAAAAGACAATGAAAATAGGCAGAAGCATTGAAAATATCAACTGCACTGTGAATGGAGAACCTACAGAGCAAGTAAAACATTTCAGCTACTTAGGCAGGATTTTTAGTGAAAATGGCAAATTAAATATGGAAATAGACAAGAGAATCAACAAAGCTGGTATGGTAGGAAGTCAATTGAATAAATTCATATGGAATAAGAGAGAAATTAGTCAGAACACTAAATTAGCTGTATACAAGACAGTGTTCAAACCAGTTTTAACTTATAAGTTTTAAAAGAGGTAAACCGTGAGTAGACATATCAGTACACAATAAATAATGGAAAAAACTCAAGTAGAAAGATTATTTATTAGTATAATAAATAATCGATAAATAATAAATATAAAAAAAGCGCCACCTAAGTAGGTGGCGCTTTTTGGAATTGTCAGTTAGTGTTTAATTTTCAGCTTAATGTACTGAGGATGCCTGTGACACACAGGCGAAAATTATACTAATAAATAATCTTTCTACGTGAGTTTTTTCCGTTATTTATTGTGTACCAGTTTTAACTTATGGATCTGAGAGCTGGGTCAGAAATAAAACACTTGAGCAAAGACTAGAGACAGCAGAGATTACGGGCATGAACAGATGGCATCAGTAGCAATATGATATTAAAATCGAGGATATTAGGAAAGAACTTGATATTTTCAGCATCCATGAATGCATTAGCAGAGCTAATCTCAGCTGATATGGTCACTTAAACAGAATGGGAGAGGAAAGATTAGCAAAACAAGTTTTCTCTGCCATGTTGGCAGGAAAGAGACCCAGAGGAAGAACAAGATATAGGTGGAGTGATACAGTAAAAAGTGCCTTAGAAGATAGAAATATAAGATCTGATACTGTTGGAGTCTTGACAGGTAACAGATTGATTTGGAGGAAAATTGTAGATAGGAAGTTAGTAATGATGTAATTTTTCACGTAGTACTATCATATCCTGTACACCCCTTGACGTTATATATCAGGAATTTAATGATGATGATGATGAGAGGTATTTTGCAGAACTTACTGAGAACCACTCCAGGGACGGGATAATGGCGCTGGGGCATCACTGGAATAAATGTATTAGTCTTAAAGGAGATTATGTTGAAAAAATAAAAATAATTTTGAAATTATAAATTTGTTTTCTCATTGCGAAGCCGAGAACGTTTCAGACCACCCTCGTATTTTCTTGCTGTTAATCCTTTTTTGAACAGCGTTTTAGGAGATTTAAGTTTATCATTGTGTTTTTTGGTAGAATAGTGGAAAAGAATGGCTCTTTGCTCATCTCAATGAACAGGAGCTCGAAGTCAATTTGTTTTCTAATTTCATGATTGTATTGTAAAGTACATGATCTCTTTAGTCTAGATTTTTCTTGTCCAGGCATCAAAAGTCCCGAGTGAGACGTAATCCTGTTGTTGGCTTCTGATTCTGTTAGTGAATTTAACTGTGGAGAGTTTTCTTCTGTCTTCTAGTATGTGAAACCACACTCTTGTTGAGCTTTTAAATTATTCATGGATGAGACTGCACATATAATAATTTTTGCTGCTCTTGATTGTACTCAAGAATAATACCTTTCTAATACTTTCTAATAATACCTTTAAGAAGCCAAAAGACTCATTGCAGTAGTTTCACATTTTCATGCAAAAAAAAAGGTAATCAAACCGTGCTTTAAAACTCATTAATGGTTTTGCTCACTACACTCTCAGCTAATGTATTCCACTCACCAACTGCTCTCAACACAGAGAACCTGCTACTCACTCTCTTGCTCCAGATTTCACGCTAAATCTCGTCATTCATCCACTTTGCTCTTTCCTTATTTAGCCTTTTTCACTTTTGGAATATATTCAGATAATGATAATGTTAAATAGCTCTTCCAAGCAGCAATCATCTCTTTTCTATTCGACTCCTCTTTCAATGCTATAGTCCCTAGTTATATCTTAAGGTTTTCATGATCACATGCCCTGTAGTTTCATATATATCTTTTCTACACAAATCATATAATTGGCTACAACTCAGATGATTATCTCATGGTCACTCTGGCTAACTGGAGGAAGAGCAGGCACTCCATTCACAATCACATCCTCTGATATGATCAGATGTGAGATTCTCAACCCTCATGTGTCATCTGTTACAAATTGCCTAAGATGATGCCCCTTAAGAACAAAAGAAATTCATTCTTCTTATCCCCTGATGCTATCTCTTCATTCCAATCAATATTGCCATAATTAAAATCATCCATAATGATTACCCTTTTCTTGTTTACTAAGCCAATTTCCCTATACACATCTCTACCCTTCAAATTCACAGCCATTCATACATATAATAGAGCTTGCTCTATTATATGCATGATGCAATATGTGCCAAATCATTTTAAAAAAATGTGCAAAAACAAATTTGTAACAAATTTGGCATGAAAATCAACCATAAAAAGAACAAATATTTGAAAATACACAGCAACACAGAAAAATTTAGTTGAATTCTCAATGGAGAACCTATAGAACAAGTAAAATATTTCAGATACACTTTATTTTTCTTTTTAGATAACAAATCAAAAAATAAGTGAAATAGATAACAGAATAAGCAAAGCTGGTATGGTGGATAGCCAGAAGAATAAATTTATATAGGAGGGGGGGAAATTAGCCAAAACACTAAACTAGCAGTATACAAGCGTGTTCAAGCCAGTTTTAACTTCAGATGGAAGAGAAATAAAGATGCAGACGGATTAGAAATAAAGCACTTGATCAAAGACTAGAGATATGAGAATTATGAGAATAACTGAGGAGTAAACAGATGGCATTAATGGCAGAATTTTATTAAAAATGAAGATAAAAGGAAGGAATCTGACATTGTTAGCATTCAAGAATATGTGAGAAGAGTTAAGCTAAGGTTGTATGGTGACTTAAACAGAATGGAAAAGGAAAGGTTAGTAAAACTGGTGTTTGATTCTAACATATGGCAAGAGAAAGATCCCAAGAATACTTCGATCCAGGAGGACTGATTCAACCAGATGTGCTGTATAAGACTGAAATATTAAATATGATTATACTGGGGTGCTGACAAATAAGCGACTAATTTGGAGGGAAATTGTTGAAGATCAGTAATAATGTAAACTAAATTATGTAGCATCATCATAGTAGCCTGAACATCTCCTTGAGAGTACATATCAGGAAACTGAAGATGTGACAAAACATCAAATCTTCCAAGAAAGTATTATTCTTATTATCATCTGAGAACTCTAGGGAGTCAAGGACTCATTGAGGGAATCCACAGATTACCTACACCAGCTGCCATACATTCTCTTAAATTCATTCACTGGATGCACTCGCTACTTCAATAGGCAAACTGTTCCACTCACTCACTGCTCTGTGAGAGAAAATCTAGCTCTCATCTCTTTCTTAACCGTAGACAAACTTAACTTTCACGGATGCCTCTCCTAGTCTTCTCCCCACCTTCCTACTAACAAAAAATTTCATCCATCAATAACTCATAACACCCTTTTAGAAGTTGACAGACCTTTATCATATCACTCTTCTTTTTCCTGTTTGCAGTAAACATACTCTCAATCTGTCTTCATAATTCCAATACCTTCAGTACTCTTCTTTGCACCTTTCCCACAGCTTCTTTATCCCATCTGAACACAAATTTGCACCCAGTAGCGTGTTGCACCCATGTGCAGTCATATGAAGGCCTTGTGAAGAAACAAATTAATTTCCTTATCATTACATGTCAATGTTTGTTTTGGCATCACAAGTTATCCTCCAAGTAATACAACATAAATTCTTTGCAATGACCTTTAATTTGACCTTCAAATTCTTCTCCAACATGACCCCAAGTTCCCTAGCTTTATCAATTTTTTATACCATAACTTTACCAATATGCAGTTGGAAATCTCATCACAAACAAAGTACGTAACGTTGCACTTACTAACATAGAAATGACAGTCATTATGATTTGCCTGCTATTCCAGCTTATTCAAATTATACTTTAAGTGCTGTATATCAGTAATAACCCAAATTGCTCTGCCTATCTTTGAATCATCAGTGAACAACAGAACATCTGTCAAGTTCTTCCAATATAATTAAATTATAGATTGAACAACAAAATTACAATATTATACACCAAATAAAATTTAATTTAACTGCTCAGTCATATATAATATATGGTATTTTTTCAAAAAAGTTTTTTTTTTAATTTGTTTCAAAATTTGATCATGGCAAAGTTGAGCAAAAAAATGAAAAATATTCTGAACACTGAGCTTTAGAAACTTACTATTCCATTTTCAGCAACATTCATATCTCAGAATAGGTCAGAAATATGAATTCAAAATTATAATAACGGAAAAACTCACGTAAAATATTATTTAATAGTAAACTTTTTGCCTGTGTATCACAGGCATCTTCAGTACATTTATAAAGCTAATAGTCATCATCATCATCATAATCAAATTCCTGATATATATATATATATACCCTCAAGGGGTGTACAGGATATGATAGTACTACATGAAAAATTTACATCATTACTAACTTCTTATCTACAATTTTCCTCTAAATCATTCTGTTACCTGTCAAGACTCCAACAGTATCAGATCTTATATTTCTATCTTCTAAGGCACTTTTTACTATATCACTCCACCTATATCTTGTTCTTCCTCTGGGTCTCTTTCCTGCCAACATGGCAGAGAAAACTTGTTTTGCTAATCTTTCCTCTACCATTCTGTTTAAGTGACCATACCACCTGAGATTAGCTCTAATAACTCTAATTCCTGGACACTGACAGTGGCAAGTTCTTTCCTAATATCCTCGTTTTTAATATGATATTATCATCGATGCAATCTGTTCATGCCCCTAATCTTTCTCAGGACTCTCATATATGTGATCTTAGTCTTTGGTCAAGTGTTTTATTTTTGACCCAGCTCTCATATCCATAAGTTAAACCTGGCGCTTGAATACTGTCCTGTATACAGCTAATTTAGTGTTTTGGCTAATTTCTCTCTTATTCCATATAGATTTATTCAGTTGACTGACTATCATACCAGCTTTGTTGATTCTGTTGTCTATTGCCATATTTAATTTACTATCTTCACTAAAAATTGTGCCAAAGTAGCTGAAATGTTTTACCTGTTCTATACGTTCTCCATTCACAAGGGAGTTGATATTTTCAATGTTTCTGCCTATTTTCAATGTCTTTGTCTTTTTAATGCTGACCTTCATACCATATCTACTACAACATTTTTTCACTTTAGTCAGGGAATCTTGCAGACTTGTAGAGGATTTATTTAGAAGTATAACATCATCTGCATAAAGCAAAGAGCTGACATTAACATTTCCGATTTTGATATCAGGTTTAATACCACTTTCCTTCATAATGTGATCCGTATAGATAATGAATAACAGAGGGGATAATGTACATCCTTGTCTGACACCAGATTTAACATTAAACCATCTTCCTTAACTTCCTTCAATTCTAACTGCTAACTTACAACTCAAATAAAGACTAAGTATTGCTTGATATAATGTCCCATTAACACCATATAACTGTAGCATTTTGAACAGCTTCTCTCTCTTGGCACCTTGTCATATGTGTTTTCCAGATCTACAAAACTTAAATACAGATCTTTGTTATATTACCATGATTTTTCGACTATCTGTCATAAAGTGAAAATCTGATCCTGAAAGCCTCTATTTGGCATGAATCCAGCTTGTCTTCCACAATCATTCTCAACCGTTTCTCAAGTATACTTGAGTATATCTTACCAGGAACACTCAGTAGAGAAATACCTCTGTAATTCTCACGTTCAGTTTTATTTCTCTTTTTATATATGGGTACTATGAGAGCTGTACTCCAGTCATCTGGAATTCGTCCCTCTGTCCAGGCCTTCTGAAATATGCAGTGCAGCCGCTGTAAGACTTTTATACATCCATAATTCAGCATTTCTGGTTGAATATCATCTACCTTTCCACATTTCAGGATTTCGATGGCTTTTTCTACTTCAAGTATGGATATGTATTCCTGACTGCATGCCTGGTCAGTGTTTTTTTACCACTGTGCTATCATCATTGCTTGTTTCATTTAGCAATTTTTCGAACTAATTACGCCATACTTCAAGGATATATATTTTCCTGTTTTCATGTTACCTTTATCATCTCTAATTCCTTTTACAGCACTCTTTCCTCCATTTCATAGCTTCTTCAACAACCTTTAGAATATCTTGCCACCTTCTTGATATTTATTTTCTATGTTCTTACCAAACTCCTCCCATGACTTTTGTTTAGCTAATTTTGCAGAGTGTTTAGCTTTCTTACTTTTGTCTCTGTATTCTCTAAGAGCACAAGTTGACTTATTTGCCAGAAACTTTTGATATGCTTTCTTCTTTTCTTTCACTGCCTCTTTAACTTCCTGTGTCTACCATGGAGTTCTGATTTTTCTATCCTTACAGACCTCACCACAGGCCTCTCTGACTGAATCAATCAGTGTTTTCTTCAGGGCTTGCCACCGAATCTCCAAGGTTTGGTTCCTGTTCTCAAACTCTTTCGTTTTTTCTTGAATTATGTTTGTGTATTTTAGTCTACAGTTCACATCTCAGAGCTGCTCAACTTTTATTCGCTTTAAAACTTTCTTACATGTTATTCTTTTCAATATGAAATTCAATTTTATCCTGCTCAAGACAGTGAATGAGACTTTTCTTATTCCTTGTCTCTTCAATCCATGTGAATTTGTGCACATTTTTATGTTGAAACATGGTGTTAGTAATAACCAGTGCATGTCCTGAGCAGAAATCCAATAGGTATTTGCCATTATTATATGCTTTGCTCTTTTCTCCAAATTTTCCCAAAATATTTTTGTATGTGTGACAATTTTTTCCTACTCTGCTATTTAGATGACCAACAGGGACAAACTTTTCCTTTTTCATTGTGTGAGTTGCTTTCTCTAAAGCCTCGAAAAATTCCTCCACTTCTATCTTAGTAGAACCTTCTGTGGGACCATAGGCACAAATAAGTCTCATTGTCCAGTTCCCCATTCTCATATTTGCCCACATCACTCTACTTGAGACTGCCTGCCATTGAAGCAAATTAGCCTCGTATTTGGTGTTGAATACTATGGCTACTCCTTCTTTTCCTTGATTGTCATTTTCTGAATATAACATTTTGTATTTATTGCTCAGATAGATCTCACCAGTTTTATCCTTTTTTGTTTCAGTCACCTCTATTATGTCGATCTGGTACTTCAATTCCTCAGCTAGCTCTAGTTCTTTGCCATTCAGGCAAAGAATGTTGAAAGTACCGATCTTGAACTCTGGTGATATTGAGTTGGGGTGGGTTTTAGGATTTGTTCCAGTAGCTGACTTTTTGCTGTTTGCCCTGGTTCCCTGGCAAAAACAACAGGGGCCTTGTTGAACCGGGCGATGACCCAGTCAGCATGAAATTCTGTCATGTTGTACCATCATTTTTTATTTTGGTTTAAGCCAATAAAGAATACAATTTGGTCAGCTAAATCCCAAACTGCCAGCTCATCCTCGTTCGTTCAGTATCCAGGTAGATACCTAACAAGGTGAGGATTGGACATTAGGTCAGAAACCCTGGTCGGCTCTCCGCATTCCTTTAAAGGCTATGTGGAGGTCTCCTCTCAGTTATATAACTTTGACTCTTAAGCACCCCCCCCCCCCAAAAAATACACACACACACATATATATATATATATATATACACAATAAAAAGTTAGGAAAGATTAGCTGATTTATAAAGTACTATCTCCGATAAAAGGGATAGACGTAAACCATCGGATCTGTTTAAGTTAGGAGAGTGAAGTAAAGTTTTACGTTTCTTTATAAAGCTGTTCCATGAGGAACCGACTTTTGTGAAGGATCTTGTCTTGTTCCAGTGAACTTTATGTCTAGTGATGATGGCATGTTCTGCAAGTCTAGACTGTTCAGGTTCAAGGTATTGAAATATAAGACTGGTGGTGTTCTAGCCGAATAGAGACAGGTCTTCCTGTTTGTCCGAAATAAGATAATCCACAAGATCAAGGAATCTGGTAGACACCTAGATAATTAAGATGTGGAAGCTTGTCCTTTGGAGAAATGAGAAAGGTGGAGATTTTTCTGAAAGGTCGAAAGGCAACAAAAATATTCAGTGGTTTTAAAACTTTTGCTATACATTCACTAATGCCTTGTACATAAGGGATAGGGATGCGTGTTATTTCTTCTGTATTTGAAGAGGAAGACATTAACACTACTTTTTTTTTTTTTTAAGTTAGGAAACTTATTGACCTTTTCAGTTATCTTACATTAGCTTCTTAGGTGGCACCCTCTGGAGTTGTCAGTTATTGTTAAATTAGCTTTAAATGTACTGAAGATGGCTGAGATGCACAGGCAAAAATTTTACTATTAAATAATATTTTATGAGTTTTTCTGTTATTATAATTTTGAAGTCATATGTCTGCTCATGGTATTTCCTTATTAAAACAGGTCAGAGATAATTTTTTCCATTGTGTTATATGGTACCCATATGTTGAAATTCATTTTTAGCATTTTTAGAAAAATATTCTCTTTCGAAATGTTTTTTTTAAGAGAAAAGAATGATAAACATCTGAAGTGGATCATGGATTTCCTCCTTTTTTTGTGGTTTGTCTTTAGGATAGAACACAGCATTATGATTAGTTGTTTCATCTTTCTATGAACTCTTTTTTTTAAATCTCATGTGTGTTTGGATACAGCAACATGTTTTAACAATTTTGGTAATTTTGTCAGCAATGTCAGCCCTCTAAGGATTGGAAAGAAGAAAGATCACAATGAAGGAAGGAAATGGAATTTATACACCTACTGAGAGAGATAACTACTTGAGGCAACATGTGATGGAGGGAAACTCAGGGTGCAGAGAGTACTGGAAATGGTCATAGGATCAGAAGAGCTATCCATAACCAAGATGGCCATAATGCCTCTGATTGGAGAAAATGATCATGTGGTCTTGACTTGGGAGATTGCAAACCATGAGGAATATTCTGTCAAAAAGAGGTATATGTGGAACTACAATGCAGATGATTATGACAAGCATAATAGGAAGCTCAAAGCTGTGCAATGGCATAGAACTCTGTAAGGGAAGGATGATAGTAGTGCATGAGAGATAGTTAAGGGACATCTAGAAAAAGCAATATTAAATTGAATAAACTGCATACCTAAGGTAAGGAGTGTTAATCAGGTAGGAGTTATATGGATGAGTAATATCATTAAGCACGAGTTGCAGAAAAAGAAAATTCTGTGGAGGGTATGAGGGTATATGAGGGGATACCCCAAAATAACCAGAATCTAAACTTGGTGCATGGGCATTTTCTAGTTACGGATGATGCCGCTAGGCATCTAGAGTGTACAGTTTTCCAAGTCAGTCTGGCAAGTAGCGTCATCCAGTGTGAACTGGTTCATTGTTCTGGTTGCTTTTTTGTTAGTGTTACAAGCAAGTTTGGTGATTTTGTGATGGCTGACCACAAGGAACAGAGAGTGTGCATGAAATTTTGTTTTCTTTAAGGTAAAACTTTAGCTGAAATTATTGTTATGTTTCAGCAAGTCTTTAATGAAGATGCTTTAGGCAAAATGCAGATCTATGAGTGGTTTTCCATTTTCAAAAATGGGGACATATAGGTTGAAGACCAACCATGATCTGACCAACCTTCGACAAGCAGAAATGATGGGAACAAGGTTTGCCAGGCAATCAATGAAGATCACTGAAAGACCATTGAGCAAGTTTCTGAAGAGATGAATTTGTCATGGAGTTCATGCTAGTGAATTTTAACAGAAGATTTGCAAATGAACTGTGTGTCTGCTAAATTTGTGCCTCATTTACTCAATAGAGGATGAGGGGGAAAAAAAAATTGTGTGAATGTTTGCTGCGATTTGAGGGAACAAGTTCTTAATGACCAGAACTTTCTTTCAAAAGTTGTGATCCAGAAACAAAAACAAGCATCAATACAATGGAAACATGCAAATTCACCAAGACCCAAAAAAAACATGTCAAATTTGATCCAATGTCATGACAATGTTGATTTGTTTTTTTATGTGAATGGAATTGTACACAAAGAATTTGTTTCTCATGGACGGACCAGAAAATGACCAGAAATGTGGAGTAGCAGAGATTGGTTGCTACAACATGACAATGTTCCAGCCCACATGGCCTTGTCTGTCCAACAGTTCTTGATGAAAAACAACATGGCAGTTGTTCCCCATCCTGAAGAAATTAATTTGTCTTACCCCCTACTTGCCATCCCTCTCCATGTTTTTTTTTATACATGGATAAGGAAAACCATGAAATGGCAGTGATTTGTTGATGTGGATGAAGCAAAAGAAAAGTAGCTGGGGGCCATAAACAGTATTCCTGTTGAACAGTTCCGGAATAGTTCTCCAGCAATGGGAAAAAACGTTGGGACAAGTGCACTGACTCACATTGAGAGTACTTCTTTGAAGGAGACTAGAATACAGTATTATAAACTTTAATAAAAAAAAAAATAAAATAAAATAAAAAAAAATTCCATTTATTTTGGGGTATGCCCTCATACAAGGAGAAATGACCTGCAAATTCATGAACAGTACATGGGTCAGGCAAGAAAGGTGACCAGTATGATAAGGAAGGCAAAATCAGAGTATGAGAAAAAACTAGCTGAGCAGGCCAAAGGAAATCCCAAAGAGTACTTTTGCTATGTATCAAGTAAGAGGAAGAATAACATTAATGAGTGCTGATGGTTACGAGACAACAGAAGAAAATAAAAATAGTTGAGTTACTGAGTGACCACTTTGCAAGGATATATCATACAAGTGAGGTTAATGCTGTGACATGTGAGACAGAGACTTGTGTGGGAACAGAGGCAAATGAAATGGAGATTCTTAGGATACTGCAGAATCACAATGCAAATGCCACTACAGAATTAGACGGGATATCATCTCGCATTTTGCAGAAATGTGCAAGAGAAATGGCAATGCCTCTGACTAGGCTTTTTAAGTCTCAGGGATACTCTCTCTTTCCAGTCCCTTGGAAGAGTTCCAAGGGACTGGAAAGAGAGAGTAAAATAATTCCTTTGAAGAAGGGAGGTTCTAAGACTACAGTAGAAAATTATAGACCTATCAGTATCTCAAGAGTGGTGGTAAAAGCACTTGTAAAATTGGTCGAAAAAAGAATTCAAGAATGGGCGGATAAGAATATGATAATATATGAGGGGCAACATGTCTATGTGAAGGGTTGGTCATGCCTTAGTAATTTACTAACTTTTTTATTTTTATAATAGAATGGCAGCTGAGTTGGAAAAAGGAAATGTCAATATGATGATTCTGCTGGATTTTGCAAAGGCATCTGAGAGAGTATCATATGGAGCTCTGTTATTAGAACAAATGGGGATAGATATAACACTGATTATATGGAGAGAAGGGTGGCTGCTGGACAGATATCAAAAAGTGGTATATGGAGGAGCAGAATCCAGGAAAAGGTAGTGATTAGTGGTGTGGTGTGCTGTAAAGTTCAACACTTGGACCACTATGGTTTAATTTGTACATAAATGATATAGGAAATAATCTGAAAGGAAATATTCAGTTGTTTGCTGATGATGCTAAATTAGGTAGAGTAATAGTTAATCAAGATTATGTGGAAAGCTTGTAGTATGATGTAAATAGACTGTCAGTATGTGGCAAGAGATAATGGGTGTCAGTTTACTGTGGAGAAATGTAATGTTATGCATATTGGGATAAATTGATTACAAGCTGTATACCACATTGATGGTACTGTACTCCAGGAAGCAGATGAAGCTAGGGATTTAGGGGTGATGGTAGACAGAGAGTTGAAATTTAAATGGCATGTTATTTATAAAGTCTTGATACATCTGTATATCTGGATTACTGTGCTCAGGTCTGGTCTCCTGGGTTTCTTGGGGATGAGGAAGTAGTGGAGAAGATTCAGAGGAGAGTGACCAACATGATAAGTGGTCTGTGGAATATTCCCTATGAGGATAGATTGAGGGTGTATGGAATGCAGAAGTTAGTTGATAGGCAAAAAAGAAGGGATATGATAGAAATATTGAAGTAACTTAAAGGGTTTTATAGTTGTCTTGGCTAGACAGTGCAGAACAAGACATCATCCCTGGAAGTTGAATAAAGGTGTGGTTAGTAGGGGTGTGAGGACTAGATTTTTGCTTGGAGAGTGGTGAATGAGTGGAATGGGTTGCCCGAGTCAGTTGTGATTGCTCTGTCTGTTAATGGGTTCAAAGAGAGGTATGATAAAAGAACACTACAATTATATGGCACAAACATGAAAATATATTGTCCAATACATTGTCTATATTTGAGTTAACTCAACAGTTGATGGAAGTGAAGGACGATAGTGTGATGTAAAAACTGAGATCTTTATAAGATACAAGCATCATCACAACACGTGTTGTAATGATGCTTTACTCTAAATAAATCCAGTATATCTATACAGATTCCTTAACAAAGTTGAATAACTGATATAACAGACTTTGTATTAAAACCAGCAATATAAAGACAAAGTTATGAAAATAGACAGAAACACTGAAAACATAAGCTAGCTAAATTTTGAATGGTAAACCAACAGAGCAAGTAAAACACGTCATCTTTTACACACTATTTTTTTGAAGACGACAAATTAAGTGTGGATATAGGCAAGAGAATAAACAAAGCAGATATGTTAGGAAATTAACCAAATAATTTAAATAAAAGAAATTATTTAAAACATAAAAGCAGCTATGTAAAAGACAGTGTTAGAAATAAAAAAAGTTAAAGACTGGAAATGACATACGAGAGGTCTGACAAAAATGCATGGAATGAACAAATGGCATGAATGCTGACCTGTTCAGTCAAGTAGTTAGCATATCAGCTTTCCAACTAATAGGCTTTGGGTTGGAACACAGATGCAGGCATGGATGTTTGTGATTGTTGTTAGGTGGGAGATGAATTTCATCGATGTGAGATGACTGCCCTGCTTATTGGAGGCCTGAAGAGTCTTGAAACTACTACTACTTTTTTTGTCACTGCTTGTTTCATTTAGCAATATTTCAATGGAAATAATTACTCTAGACAACTAGAATATTGTTAGCTTCAGTTTTCATGCCTCCTTTTGCCACTGATACTATATTCTCAAACTCTTGAAACCACCATTTCTAAGATTTTTCAATAGCCTCTAGAATATTTTACCAAATTTCGGACATTTATTTTCTATGTTCTTACCAATGTCAGGAAGTGGTAAGGACAAGAAAATAGTTTTTGTTTTTACAAAAAGTATTTTTTGAAATACCATCACCTTTGTTTAGCTAGTGCTCTGTTTACATTTTCTTCTGTATTCTGTCAGAACACAAGCTGACTTACTTGCCAGGAACTTTTGATATGCATCCTTCTTTTCCTCTTTAATTTCCTGTGTTGACCATGGGAGGTTCCAATTTTTCTGTCCTTGAAGAGAACCTCACCACAGGATTCTCTGGTTGAATCAGTTTGTTCTCAATACTGATTTCTCTCCCTCCTTCCCCAAAGTCCATAATCATGGATGTCTTTGACAGAATGAAGGTCTGATGTTAATAATAATAATCACAAGATTATCATGGTTTAGAAGCATATTAAAATTGATGTTACAGTCCCTATAATGTCTCGAGTTAATATCATGGCACTTTATGAGGTTTTGCAGGCTCTGTAAGGTATCATGATGCTTATTATGCTTCTAGTCACTGAGTGACTACCTAGAAGTGAAGATACGGTCTATAAGCACATGTATGCAGGCACCGATTCCTTGTCAGTTTCAATTTTATATTTTATATGAGGAAATGAAGACAAAACCTAGAATGAATCCCACTACTTACTTTTGGCACTGCAGCTTGGAAGTTGACATTTTTTACTGGACTAGTATTTTTGCTCATTGTAGATACAACCATAACTGTGACATCTGGTCGAGGAGAATCCCTACCAAAATGTATGATCACACTTAAGCCATTCTTCTCATAAAGTGCTAGTGGTGGAAGTGATCCTGTAAAAGTAGATTTTTCTTAGTTCTGCTTTAATCCAAAAGCAATACTATTATCAGAGATATAAAATTCCCTCTGTATATTGATAACTAGCTCTTACCTTCCTTTCATGTTTCCTGCAATAATTTAGAGATGACTTGCAGTAATCCAAAGTTGAAATCTACTTACAATAAATACCTACTCCTGATAACACCATGGATTGTAACAAGTAAAACAAATGAGGTCTTGATAAGTAATTATTTATGCAGAATACTAGAAACCATTTCCGAATAATCAGTGTTAAACAACAATAATTATTCATCCTTATTAGTTGTGTTATTACAAAAATTAATATAAAATTATTAAATATTATTAACTATATGATGGAGAATGATATTTTATTATTCTGTGATACATTATGTTGTCGATGGTGTATATATATACATATATCACAGACAAACAGAATATATTAATTAAAATAAAGATTTCTTGGTGACTTTAATGGTTTATTCTTGTTACAACAGTAAAATATGCTAGAAAAATTGGTCTGATTGGTCCTGTACTTGACTACATTCATGATGACATATTCAGTCTTAAGATGCAGTTTCATCATTTCATGCTATGGATCAAACACATATGGAGAGTTACTATTTTGTATTAAACACTTTTTATTTTCTCTTTCCACTACACACCTAGTTTAAATCCTGGTCATAACTTTTCTTGCTATCTTTGTATTTTGATGTTTCAGATTTTCACTGTGCTCTTCCTGTATTTTTTGTAATGCATTTTCACATTCATAATTTCCTGTGGACTGCTTATTAATCTCAGTGAATACTCAGTTCCTTTTGCAAATTAATTAATTAATTCATGGAATAAACTAATCACTATCCTAGCAATTCTTCTTCTTTTTCAAATTGCATCAAAAACATAGAGTCTGTAAATGCTTTAGACCGGTTTCGTATCCTTGGGTTTTTCTCCTCACATTCTATTAAAGCTGATCATCTTCTTCTTCATGGATTTTTAAGACAGCCAAGTTCCATTCAAGGGCTGCATGAGAGATTTCATGATGATATTCACTAAATGAAATGATAATAGTTGTTAAAAATGTAGAAATATAACCACTTCAAAGGATATCAAAGGTATTAAATGAGCAATTTATAAAGGAGGTATTGTCTCACGAATGTGACCTTATGCAGAGCGTGAATGCAGAGGAAAGTGCACAGGAGGTATATAGAGGAATTGAGAGAGCTCTATGTTAATATGACTATGGGAATTGATAATATATCACCACATTATAAGTGAATATTCTAAGCCGTTAAAAAAGAATTACAGGCCAATCTGTGTGTGTGTATGGAGTTGCATGATGTTAGCAAGGATCAAGATTCAGCACTGGGTTGAAAACATCAGCATTCTCTTTGATGGCCAGTGTGGGTTTACTAAAGGAACTGTTAACAGTTAAAACTTTATCTTGTTGTACTCCATCATTTGCATTTTGTTATACTCAGATGCTGATGACTTGTGCCATTTAATGAAAATAGCTAGTCTCTTGATTTTACAGGTTCTATCAAGAAATTTGGTGTTTCACTATGTTACTTGAAAACGTTATTTTTTTATATATTTTCTTTTTATATAATACTTTTTTTTATAAACCTTTTTTATATAATATATCACCACATTTTGAGTGAATTACTTCAGATATCTAGGATATCCTAAGATGGGTTTACTAAATTATGCCGAGGAATAATTACTTTGAAAATGCAAACAGGAGTACCTATCAATACTTGATACAGTAAAAGCCATTAAAAACTTCAAATATAGAAAGGCAGTTGGAGAAAATGATATTTAACAAGAAAAATGCTTAAATATGGAGTTATAAAAGTTCTGCAGTGATTCCAGATGATTGGAGCAACGCTCTCATATTTATGATCTATAAAAAAAGAGAATAAAGCTGAATGGAAGCATTACAGAGAAATCTTTCTACTAAGTGTTCCAGGTAAGTATTTATGTCAGCATACTTGAAAAGAGATTGAGAAAAATTGTGAAGGAGAAACTTGGAGAAAAACAAACTGGGTTCAGGCTAAATAGAGGCTGTTAACATCAGATTTTCACTTTATGGCAAATAGTTGAGAAACCATGGGAATATGACAAGGTACCAGGGAAAAACATTTAAAAACACTACAGTTATATGGTAAATGTATGGTAAATAAAACACTACAGTAAATGGAACATTATACAGAGCAATACATAGTCTATATTTAAGTTGTCAGTCAGTAGTTGGAATTAAAGAAAATACATGAAGTTGGTTTGATGTAAACTCAGTGGTAAGACAAGGATACATATTATCTCCATTCTACATTATTACGGGCAACTCCAAGGAGTCCATAGACTCATCCAGGGAGGCCCTAACATCATGTCACGAACAACTATTCGACATTCACACAGTATCTATCATACTTCGGACTCATTTACAGATTTGAACTCATTTACAGTCATGGCACCCACAACAGACTCTGGCAGCTTATTCCACTCATTCACTACTCTCCAAGTAAAAAACCTAGAACTCTAACACCCTTGCTAACTACACTCTTGCCCAGCTTCCATGTATGGCCCCTAGTCCTATTCTCAAAAATATCTTCTGAATTAATCTTATAGAAACCCTTCAGTAACTTGAATGTCTCAATCATATCACCCCTTTTCTGCCTATCAACCAATTTCTGCAACCCACAAATCTTCAACCTGTACTCATAAGGTTCATTCCATAGACCTGCTATCATTTTGGTCACTCGCCTCTGGACCCTCTCCACCTCTTCCCCATCAAGAAGAAACCCTGGTGCCCATATCTGCACAGTAGTCTAGACGGGGTTATATCAAGGCTCAATACAGAGGAACAATAACTTGTTTGTCTCTGCCTGTTAAAGTATTTTTCAGCAACCAAGTGATTTGATGAGCTGATTTAGCCGCTTTTGCGATGTGCCCCATAAACTTCAACTCCATATACACCAACACTCCCAAATCCCTGGCTTCGTCAATCTCCTGGAATACAGTTCCACCAATGTGATATACTGCTGCTAATCTTTTCACCCAAAAATGCATAACCTTACATTTTGCCACATTAAATTGACATCCATTCTCCTTAGCCCAGTCCTCCAAACTATCCAAATCATCTTGCAAAATTTTGACATCCTGTGCCCTCATTATTGCTCTACCTAACTTTGTATCATCATCATCAGCAAACAAATGAACAGTTCCTCTCCTTTCCTATATCGTCAATGAACAAATTGAACAGTAGTGGTCCAAGAGCAGAACCCTGTGGCACACCACTAGTCACAGGCCGTCTTTTGGACTCTACTCCTGAATAAACTACTCTCTGATATCCCTCCATCAATCACCCTCCTATCCATCTCACCAACCCTATATCCATCCCCATATGCTGCAGTTGACTGATTAGAATTCCATGTGGTATCCTGTCAAAGGCCTTAGCAAGGTCCAGTAGAATCACTCTAAACCCATTACCCTTATCCAGTTCAGCCGTCACTGTGTTATAAAACGTGAGCAAGTTACTGAGGCATGATCTACCCTTCACAAAACCATGCTGTCCCCCATACAGTATCCCATTTTCATGTATCCAATCCTGTAATTTCCTCTTGACTATTTTCTCCAAGATCTTAACAACGATTCCTGATATGCTGATTGGTCGGTAATTTACAACAGCAGTCTGGGAACCTACTTTATGCAGTGGAACTATTTTCCCCTCTTTCCACCCCCTCGGGACTATCCCAGACCTGAGACTCAAATTAAACAAAATAGTCAAGGGCACTGACAATTCTTTAGCCGCTTCATATAAGACCCGAGTTGGTATACCATCCAATCCCACAGATGTATCGACATTGAGGTTTTGTAATAGACTATTCACTTACACTTCATTCACCACAATTCCCCGTATAAGCTGTGGGTTCTTTCATTCCTGCAATGTCACCACCTGGATGATATACTCTTGCAAAGTGCTCGCTCAGTAATTCCACTATATCAACTGATTCGGTTACCTCCCTACCATTGGCATTCTTTAAAATCATTCTGCAGTATACATTTTTTCTTTTACTTGCAACATATCGAAAAAACTGTTTCGGATTCTCTTTAGCCTGCAAAGCTAATGTTCTTTCATAATCCGCTTTTGCTTTTCTTACCACACTCATTACCCTTCTGGCCTGTGCTTTATACCGTTCGTGTGCCTGCAAGTCACCTTTCTCCTTAAATTCCCTCCACAGTTGTTTCTTTTTTTTTGCAGCTCAAGCTTAATAGTGTAATTCATCAATTTAACCCCTACTTGATTTATTATTCAGACTCTAGGTATACAGTCAGCCATTGCCTCCTGCAAACACTTCTTAACTGCCTCCCATGCACTATCACTATCAAAACAGCCCTTGCAGTTTTACATGCCATGGCACTGAACCAATCGAACTCCTAAGCTTGTCATACTTACAGCCCGATAATTCCACATGTACTCTGTCTTAATTGTAAATTCCACACCTTTAGCAACCTCCCAAGTCAAGATCCTACGATCACTCTCACCATTGGTGGCAACGTGGTCATATTCGTTACAGTGAAATTTTCAGACACAATTACTAGGTCAAGCACTCTCTAACCCTTAGTATTTTCCATTACATGCTGTCGCAGATAGTTATCCCTCAATAACTGCATAAAATCCAATTCCTTCCTCCCATGTGTCCTCTCCTCCTTCCAATCAATGTTACCATAGTTGAAATCTCCCATAATAATTACCCTCCTTCCAGTCATTTCTTCTATTTGCTTATGCATACTATCTCCACCATCTATTCCATCACCTGGTCTATGTAGACCACATTATGAAAGAAAGTGGCATTAAACCTGATATGAGAATCAGAGATATCAAATATTTGACTCTTTGCTTTATGCATATGATGTAATCCTAGACACATCTAGTACAAGTCACCAGGATTCTCTAAATAAACTGGATAACAGTTACAATAAATTTGGCAAGAAAATCAGCAATAAAAAGGAGCAAATTATAAAAATAGGTAGGAATGCAGAAAATTTCATGGAGAATTCTGAATGGAGAATCCATAGAACAAGTAAAATATTTCAATTTAGTCACATTTTGTTAGTTAAGAAGGCAAATTAAATTTGGAATAAACAGAATAAACAAAACTAGTATGATGGGGTAGTAGGGGAAAAAAAAAAATGGAATAAGAGAGAAATTAGCCAAAAGGGAGTCACCACTTCTAGCTTTCGAGGGGCAAAAATTAAAAATGTGACAAACATAATTGAAAACCAAAAAGAGAAAAGTAAAAGGGATGGTAGTTCTAGTAGGTACAGTGGTATCTCGCTAATCCGAACCAATAAAAACCATGCTCGTTCGGATTAGCGAATTTTCCCCCAAGAGACATCAATAACTAAAGTTTAAGGCAAAAAAAAATCAGATTCTAATGGTACATCAATTTAATTCTGTAAATAAATGAAGTAACTGATAGAAAACAGCTACTGTACTATACTGTAATATAAAACTTAAAACATAATATAGAACACAAATTTATTTTGGTAAAAAATTTAATTTGTATGTACCTGTATTGTTGAGGATTCTGATTTAATAAAATTTCATAGTTCAGTATGTAACTTAATTTGCGTAAAAAATATCACTTTCTTGTACACAACACACACACACACACACACACACACACACACAAAAAGTTTCACAAAATAACAC
Organism: Typopeltis vanoorti; assembly: GCF_054136105.1. Lineage (NCBI taxonomy): Eukaryota > Metazoa > Arthropoda > Arachnida > Uropygi > Thelyphonidae > Typopeltis > Typopeltis vanoorti. The sequence continues at coordinate 5,045,786 of NC_143565.1, read as the reverse complement.
AAAACATTTTTTTTTATTTCTTTGTAAAAAAGTTACTGATTTTCTTTTGCTTCTTGGAAGCTAAACTTTTTTTGAATGCTTCTTCTCAGAGCTGCATTAGCAACAAAATTTTGTGGAATGGCATATCATTCTGCTTGGCCCATTGTATACACATATTAAAACTGTGACTGCCTCTTCATGTTTTACTTTTTTTCTTCGAGTTCTTCATCGTCATCATCTTCTAATTCATTCTGTAGCGTCATATTTATAATTTCAGCATCTAATCTGATTTCGAATTCACTTTGGGTTCTACCTGTAATCCATTCGGTAATATCTGTTTGCGAAATTTCAGCATCTGGATTTATGTTTTTAACCAAATTATGCACGTTTTGAATTTCCTCTTTTTGTGTATATTTGTGATTCATGCTGACAATACAGTATGCTTCACTGTTTGCTTTTTTATACTGTACAGTATAAAAACGCAAACTTGAACACTCAATAAATCAAAATAGGCCTACAGTATAACCGTACAATCGACAGTATGAAAGAAATGCTGTACTGTAATAATAATTAAAATAATAATTATTAAATAAAAATAATAGTACACAAAATAATAATACATAATAAATAAAACTTTTTTTCCTTTCAAACTGCAGTTCGGATTACTGGAGGGTTCGGACTAAAGAGGTTCGGATTAGCGAGATACCACTGTACTAATAATTTAAGTAGTGACAAATATAGTATGAGAGAAGATATGAAAGGTATGTTAAAAGAAGTGAGAAAGAAATGTGAGAGAGTAAAAATTGTACTTACAGACTGTGTAGAAGAAATGGATGCGAGTTTCTAGATGTGTGAAGTGTGTTTGATGGCAGAAAAGACTTGTATAAGAGGGATGACCTGCACTTGAATTCATTTGGCATCAGGAGCCTGGAGAAATTACTTCTTGGCATGAGACCTAATGCAGAGAGTCAGGAAAACTAGAACATCAAGGGAGGAATGGAAAAAATGTGTGTAAAAGTTTCAGCTATGTATGTGACGAAGGGGTGGAAAAATATGCTATGGGTTTGGACCTTTTAAGTATGTCTGGGAAGGGAAAAGAGAAAATTTTAGAACAAGACCAAATAGATTGCATATCTAATTATAATAATAGGCTAAGTGGTAATTTATTATATCTATACACAAATGCCAGGAGCATCAGAAACAAATGGGTTAAGTTCGTTGCTTTATTAAATATGATGTAGCGTAAGACTGTTGGCATTAGTGAAACATGACTATCAGAAACAGATCTGGTAAGTGGGATCGAGTGTAATGGGTATACTATTTTTAGGAATGAGAGAAGAGATAGGTAAGGAGGAGTACTACTAATGATATCAGGTGACTTAAGTCCAGTTAGGGTGTAGAAACATAAGAAAACAACAGTGTCCCATGTAGCAGTGAGTTTGAGTCTATCTGATGTGCAGTGGAAATTAACAGAATGAAATATATGGTGGGGCATTGCTACCGACCTGGCGGCTAAGTTGTAGGGGACGAAGAAATGCATGGCCAATTTAGTCATATGGGTACCAAACGAGTGATCATTATGGGTGACTTTAATTTTCCAACCATTGTGTAGAAGAGAAATCTCATGATAAGAAAGAAGAGGAATTTATTGAATTGTTGCGAGACAACTTTCTCAAGCAGCATGTGAAAGAAGGAACTCGAGGTCAAAGAGTGTTGGATTTGCTCATAGCGTCAGAAGGGATCTCAGTTAAGAATATGGCTATTTTACCACCAACTGGTGACAGTGATCATGCTGTGCTTTATTGGGAAATATCTAATTGTATTAATGCTCCGATTAAAACAGGTTACATGCTGAACTACAAAGCTGGTAAATTATGATCAACTTAGGAGAGTACTATCTTTGGTCCCATGCTATTAGTCACTGAATGGGAAAAATGTCACCAATGCATGAAAATCTTTGAAAAAGTGCTTAAATGAGGCAGTATCTGAATGTATCCCTAATGTTCAAAGTCTAAATAAGTTGGGAGTGAAATGGATATGCAACCTTATTAAATAAGAGATCCAGAAGAAGATGATGATGTGAAAATATTATTGTGAGAATAAGAGTGAGAGGAGTTATGAAATATATATAAAGCTCAGGCCAGAAAAGTAATGAGTATTGTGCAGAAAGTTAAAGCGGAGTATGAAAAGAAATTGGCCATGCAAGGTAAAGGCAATCCAAATGAATTTTATTGTTATGCTGCAAGCAAAAGAAAGGATGAATGTGAAAGAATAACTTTATTGAATGCAGATGGTACTCGAATGTTGGAAGTCAATGAGATTGTTCAGTTAATTGAGTGCTCACTTTGCTAAGATATATCAACCAGGTGTATGTAGCATGGTGCACAGTGCTACTGCTACATTGGATAAAGAGTTAGAGGTTCATGAAAATGAGGTTGAAGAGCTGTTGCATAACCTGGGTAAGAATTTTTCTATAGGGACATATGGAATTTCAGCTCAGGAATGATATTGTATTCCATTGTACAAGGGTGGTGCAAAACCTGATTTGTCTAACTACCGGCCTATCAATATCTCTGGTGTGGTAGTGAAGATTTTAGAGAAGTTGGTAAATACTCGCATACAGAAATGGGTAGACAAACATGCTACACTCTGCAAGGAGCAGCATGGGTTTACTAAAGGAATGTTATGTTTTAGGAATTTGCTCATATTTTATAACAATGTTATGGCTGAGTTGAATAAAGGGAATGGAGATACACTATGATAATGTTGGATTTTTCTAAGGCATTTGATAGGATAATACACGAAAGGCTGTTGCATAAACTGGAGAATATGGGATTGGAATATAAACTCTTGACTTGGATCAGGGAATAGTTGACAGTCAGATATCAAAAAGTGATACAGTGGGTGTAAATCTGCCAGATTTAAGGTGACCAGTGGTGTACCTTAGGGTTCAGTCCTTGGGACATTATTGTTCAATCTATACATTAATTTCCTCAAGGGCTCACTTTAGTGAGTACGGACTTGGTACCTGATGCTGGACTATGCCTTACTTCATGTAATATACATCTGTTATATTATCTGTAGACTGGTCCCTCCCCTTTTTTCTTTCCTTCTTTCTTCTCCTCTTGCTCCTTCCCCTCCCAATGCTATTCGAGGGCTAAGGGGGTGAATCTTTCCTCTTTTGCTATTTCATCTCATCTTATGTGGAAAGGGCCTCTGCAACCCTACCACTTTCTTCTTGCAGTGACTTCACTCCAAAATGCTAATATGGTTGTGCCTTATAATACATCTCATGCTGCATCGGTTGTTGCACAGAACAATCAGCACTGCATTCAGGGCTTAGGCAGAGGTTCCTGTTTGAGAAGTATATTACAGTCTCCAAAAAAAAGTCAGTAATATTGTGAATGAGCAACACAGAAGGTATAGGATTAATCTTAGAAGGGAATTTTATGTAGGCAAAGGGAATGTTCGTGGTCTACAGATGGGTATACTCTTGAGATTGTCTGTAAAGAGGTATAAAATTGACTTCCTGGGAATTACAGAGACCAAATGGAATGGAGAAGGTCACTTCAAGAAACAGGATGGTAAGCTAGTTGTTCACTCAGGTGGTGACTCGAAACATCATGGGATTAGCTGTGATACTGAAGACATGCCTCAGGAAAGAAGCCTTCTTGGTTATAAACCCTGTTAATGATAGGATACTTTCTATTAGACTTAAGGCTCAGCCTACCAATCATGGTAGTTTATGCACCCTACATGGACAGGCCTGAAGAAGAGAGTGAGGAATTCTATGAAAACTTACAGACTATTTTGGACTGCCTACCAAGGAGAGGCATACGTTACATCTCAGAGGACTTAAATGCAAAAGTGGGAAAAAGTATAAGAGTTAGGTCGGAGTGTGACATGTTTAGTCTGGGTGAATGTAACACCTGTGGTGAAAGACTGTTGGAATTTGCCAATGCTAAAAGATTAGTTATTACCAATACCTGCTTCCAGACACACCCACGATGGACCTATACTTGGATATCGAACATTGATAGGTCAAGGCACCAGATTGATTACATCCTGGCTCTCCAATGGTGGAAGACAAGCATCTCTGATGTGCCTACTTGCCCTGGAGCAGATTGTGGTACAGATCATCAGCTAGTAAGAACCAAAGTAAGACTAAGACTCCGCAAACTTCCAAGTCAGGCACATCCCACTAGATTGGATGTTAGAGTAATTACTAGTGGATTCACAAAAGAAACAGCAACTCGATTGGATGATTTTTTGAAGACCAATGAGGAAAACTCACCAGAAATACTTTGGAAAGGAGTCAAGGTGATAATACAGGATACAGCCAAGAAGTATCTCATCCCAATAAGAAGACCACCCATGGATATCAGATTCAACTATTCAACAGAAACTAATCAAAAGAAGGCAGTTGGAAAAACAAAGAGACACAGGGACTGAAGAATATAAGAGATTACACAGAGAAGTCAGAAGAGCCATCAAGCAGGACAAGGAAAAGTTCTATACTAATAAATGTGAAGAGATATAGAGTTACAGATGATGCGGCACGATTATAAAAGGATGTTTAATTTAGTTTGTGATCTAAAGCATAAGTTTAAACCCAAATTGAATGTCATCAAAGACAGGAATGACAGAAGAATTGGAGATCAAAAACAGATGGAAAGAGTGAAGAACTGTACAATAGAGTCGATAAAGAAAATTTCGATTTGGAACCTCCTCCACTTAGGCATGAAGTTGAAAGAGCAGTCAAGCAGCTTAACAGCAATAAGGCCCCCAGATGCAGATGGAATCCCAGCAGAGTTAATTAAGGCCACAGGTGATGGGGGGATAAGAGTGTTTCATAGATTGATTACAAGGATATGGGAGACAGGATCATGGCCTAGAGAGTAGAAGAAGTCAGTTTTCATACCACTACATAAAGGAGATATGAAGGCTTGTAAGAACTATAGAACTATTAGTTTAATATCTCATGCAAGCAAAATGTTATTGAAGATCATGCTAAATAGGACTGAGGCAAAAGTTGAGGCTGAGATGCCCAAGGAACAAGCAGGTTTTAGAAAAGGTAAGGGCACCAGAGATCAGATCCTTTGCCTTGGACAGATCATAGAAAAATGTAAAGAATTCAGACTCCCTGTGGTAATGTGTTTCTTAGACTACTCTAAAGCTTTTGACTGTGTACGGCATGTGGAACTGTGGGAAGTAATGAAAAGAATAAGTTTCCCTCAACACATTATCCTTTTTCAATCTGACTGTCTTCAGGTTGGAAAAGGAGTTAGGCAAGGATGTTTACTTTCTCCTCACTTGTTTAGTATATATGTGGAGGACATCATGCATGAAGCATTGGATAAGCTCAAGACAGGAATTAGGATAGGAGGTAGATTGATCAATAATCTGAGGTATGCTGATGATACAGTACTCCTTTGTAATGACATGGAAGAACTAGGACTAATTCTTGACAAAGTTAACAAGATCAGTAATAACAGAGGACTTCAACTTAATCCTAGCAAAGACAAAGATTATGCTTCTCAAAGGAAATACAGGGTGGCCATAAAATAACTTTCCCTCTTGGAGGTATCTGTAGCTAAAACTAATACATGGAATGAGATTTTATACATTTTATATTGAGACTTTTGAAGGCATGGGGGAGATGAATTCCACAAAAAAGACTTAGTACCAAAAGTCGCCGATAGGGGAAATTTTGGTGCTCGTGGAGCTGAAAAAACAGTCAAATATTTGCAGTAAATTAAGGTAAAAAGGATTATGCAAATTTTACTGTGCGTATGTGAGAGCAGCGCCACCAATTGCACTTAAAAAGGGATTGGGAACGTTCAGGCAGTTATTCAAATGACTGATGAATTGTGCTCAATATGCTTCCTACATTGCCTCAGTGTGCTTTACTTGTTAAGTTGTTTTACCTTAAACAGTGCAATGCCATAGCGGCCCTTCGGGAATTTAGAAGGCTTCATAACCCTCGTACAGGTCCTATGTCAGCTGTAGCACTGAGAGCCATGATTAAGAAGTTTGAAGAAACTGGATCACTAGGAGTTAGACCTGGCAGAGGACGGAAATCAGTGCAAGAAGAGACAGTAACAGACGTTGCTACTGCGGTGTTCGATGACACAGGGAATAGTACAGGTCCAAGTGCTCGTGCCATAGCTCACAAACTTGATATGGCTTATGGTACAGTCTGGAAAATCTTACGGAAAATGCTTCACTTCTATCTGTATAAGTTCAGCCATGTGCATGCAGTAAATGCCGCAGATTATGATAAGCGCATGACCTTTGCGCTAACGTTTCTTGCACAAATGGAGGTCGACAATGACTGGCCTTGGAGAATATTGTGGGGTGATGAGGCTCATTTTTATCTGAATGGGTCGGTCAACACACACACAACTGCAGAATTTGGGCATCTGAACATCCCCAAGCGATCCAGCAAGTACCATTGCATTCTCCAAAAGTAACCGTGTGGTGTGGCTTCACAGCCGATTTCATAATAGGACCATACTTTTCTGAACATATTATCCCTACAGGTCCTGTAACCTGCTCCATCACTGGAGAGATTTAGCGATGAATGCTGGAAAATTTTGTCATTCCTACATTGCAGCAAAGATAATGTTTGAACTTCATAATTTTTATGCAGGATGGAGCATGGCCACACACATTGAACATTCAGTACAGCGCCTTTTATGCCAATATTTCAGTAATAAGGGGGTTATCAGACAGTTCTTTCCAATGGCATGCCCGCCTCGATCCCTGGACATCATTCCATGTGAACATCCAATCCTACTCCTTACACTCAGCAGTAGAGCATGTCGCACACGAGAAAGGTCAGCACTTTGAAAATCATGTCTGTGGTCCAGGGGACTCTGATTCTGATGAATAAAACATTATTTCCTGAGAGTTCAATCACTACATTAATTTCTGTGTCTCTCACAAGTTGTTGTTTTAGTTTAATAATAATAATTATTATTATTATTATTATCATTATAACGCGTAACATATCCAGCTGGAATGAGTGATGTGGCTGGCGCTTATACCGTCGAAATGTTATTATTCCATTTCATCTGCCTTTAATGTAATTATCCGCTTGTTTTTGGCTCCGCCAGCGCCAAAACTTCCCCTAACGGCGACTTTTGGTACTAAATCTTTTTTTTTTTTCCGCAGAAATCATCTCTCCATGCCTTCAAAAGTTTCAATATAAAATTTGGTCTCATTCCGTTTATTGGTTTTAGCTACAGATGCCTCCAAAGGGAAAGTTATTTTATGGCCACCCTGTACAAACAGGGAAGCTCTTGACAAACAAGTGTATCTTAATGGAGAAAGAATTGAGGAAGTCAGCAAGTTTGAGTACCTGGGATCCATTATTAATGTGAAGAATTGCTGTTCAGAAGACATCAGAAGAAGATTAGGAATGGCTAAAACAACAGTCAGAGACTTGTCTAAAATCTGGAAAGATGGATCTATCTCCATGGGAATAAAGTTGAGGATTTTGGATGTGAGACTTGGAACCTAAAGAAGTCAGATAAGAAAAAAATAGTTGCTTTTGAGATGTGGTGTTACAGAAGACTGTTAAGGATATCATATACTGAAAGATGTCAATAGAACTTTAAGGCTCCTTAAGGATATACAGAAGAAAGTTAAAATATTTTGGACACATTGAAAACATGGAAGGAGAACTTCTCAGAACAGCAGAACAGTAGAAGGTAAAGTTCCTGGAAAAAGAGGAAGGGATAGACCATCAATGAGATGGATGGATGATGTGTGTGTGTGGAGTGACTGATCTTCAGAGAGAGTTGAAGCCGCAAGAAAAGCATACAACAAAACTATATGGCAAGGCCTGATATGGCACATCGCCGAGCATCGGAGTGACCATATGACATCTATGGATGCCCAGTGAACTTATGAATGATACATTAATGACATCAGGTAGGGCCTAACATCAGATATGCAATTGTTTGCCAATGATGTGAAGATAGGCAGGGCAATCATGGATGCTACTGATATTCAGTAGCATCCATGATTGCCCATGAGCACCACTTACAAAATGATTTGAATAGGCTGTAAATTTGGGCAAATGAAAATGGTTATCAGTTTAATGTTAGTAAATGTAAAGTTATGCACTTTAGCGTGATTAGAGTTCCAGTGGCATATATTAGCAAGGTTATGCTAAGAAACTGAGGAGGCAAGGGATCTTGGCGTATTGGTAGATAGGAATTTGAAGTTCAAAGTCACACAGCAAAAGATGCAAATACAACTCAGAGGATAAGGAAGTCATTTTGCCTCTTTACAAGGCTTTGATAAGATCACACCAGGATTACTGGGTGTAGATTTGGTCTCCCAGGTTTTAAGGGGATAAAAAAAAACTGTGGAACGGGTGGCAAAAAAGAGTTACAAAGATTATATCTAGATTATGGGATTTAGATTATCAGGACAGATTGCAAGTATGTGGATTGCAGACTGTGGTTAACAGGAGAAAGAGGGGTGATATGATAGAGGCCTATAAACTTTTGAAAGGGTGTTATAGGATATCATCTGATGAAATTTTTCTTTTATATGGAAAGTGGGGAGAGAATACGGGGCATTCATAGAAGTTAGGTTTGTTCACAGTCAAGAAAGGGGTAAGAGCTAGGTTTTTTCTCCCAGGGAGAAGTGAGTGATGGAATAATTTGCCTTTAGGGGTAGTGAGTGCATCTAGTGTGAATGAATTTAAGGGAAGGCATGACAGCTGGTTTGGATGATTTACAGCCTCCCTCAATAAGTCCTTGACTACCTGGAGGGCTCAGATGTTGATGATGATAATAATAATAATAAAATACTAACCTAGTAAAATACCAGACAGTGTTCAAATCAGTTGAGTAAAGCACTTGGGCAAAGGCAAGAGACCAGAGATTTGATAGTTCTTAGAAAAATAAGGAGAGTGAACTGATGGCAGCAATGGCAGAATCATATTAAAAATGAAGACATCAGGAAGGAACTTGACATGTTTGCATTCAAGAATGTGTGAACAGGGCTAATGTAAGGTGGTATGATCACTTAAACAGAATAGATGAGGAAAGGTTAGCAAAATAGGTGTTTGATGCCAAGAAAGACACTCAGAGGAAGACAAGTTCTACATGGATTAATTCAGTCAGAAGTGCCTTACAAGCAAAAAATATCAGATGCAACAATATTGGAGTGTTAACAAGTAATAGACTAATTTGGAGGAAAATTGTTGGTAGGAGCTTACTAATAACGTAAACTTATTCATGTAGTGCTGTCATAGTAGCCTGAACACCTCTTGAGAGCACACATCAGGAAACTGATCTTTTGTGTGAATGCTCCATAGAGTTTAAAAGGATTATAGGCCAATCTGTTTGTTTGAAGTGAAACACAGATTGGCATGGAGTGGGCGGTAGTTGAGTGTGAGGGTGGGGATATATGGGACAAAGGCAAAGTTGAGCAGAGAGAGAGAGAGCAGCAAGTGTGGAGAAATCACAGATGATGGGCAGCATAGGCAGGATCAGTTATAGACCAAGAAATGAATTCTCAAACTTACTTATGAATACGAGGAGTATCAAAAATAAGGAGATGAAATTGTTGCATCGAATGAGTATATTTGTCCCAAAACAGTTGGAATAAGTGAAATATGGATGGATGAGAATGATATATTGAAGGAATAGAAAGGGAAGGATATGGTGTTTTTGTGAGGACAAGAAGGGAAGTGCAGCTGATGATAGCAGGGGAATCAGGTCCACAAGATTGAGATACAAGGAGACAAAAAAGTGGAAGTGGTTTTGAATTTGAAACAGTATGGTGTGAAGTTGATAGAAATGGCTGGAAAAGACAGCAAAAGTGCAGTATGAGAAGAAATTAGCCAATCAAGCTAAGAAAAATCATAGTGAGTTCTTTCAATATATGGTTAGTACAAGAAAAAATGACTATGGAAGAATGATGCTAGTTGATGATACTGGCAGATTGGTAATTGATGGAGAGGATACAGTTGAAGTATCGAATGAGAAGTTAGTCAATATATTTCCTCATCGTGAAAGCGACATCATTAGGAGCTGGAGTGTAGAGGGTATGGCGGTCTTGACAATATATCACCATGAGTCTTGAAGGAATGTGTAGAGAATTAACAGCACCTATGATGCACCTATTTAACACGATTCTTCCAACTCGACGAATCAAAAAGAAATAGAAGGTGGGAAAAATTGTTCCACTTCACAAGGGGGGGGGGGGCTGAGGCTACAAAATGTAAGCCAATTTGTGTGTCGTTACAGTTAATTTGTTTGTGTGTTAGAGAAGTTCGTAAGGACTAGGATTCAAAAATGGGTTGATAATAGCAGTATTCTTTATGATGGTCAGCATGAGTTTGTTAGGGGATATCATACTTTAGAAATTTGCTTAAGAAATTCATTGAATAAAAGAGATGCATATACAGGGGGGGTCTGGAAATTTCTGATAAACAACTAGAAAAAATGATAAACTGGTGAGATCTTTCTGAGCAATAAATACAAAATGTTATATTCAGGAAATGACAATCAAGGAAAAGAAGGAGCAGCCATAGTATTCAACACAAAATATGAGGCTAATCTTCTTGAATGGCAGTCAGTCTCAAGTAGAATAATGTGGGCAAATATGAGAATGGGGAACTGGACAATGAGATTTATTTGTGCCTATGGTCCCACAGAAGGTTCTACTAAGGTAGAAGTGGAGGAATTTTTTGACGCTTTAGAAAAAGCAACTGACACAATGAAAAAAGGAAAAGTTGGTCTTTGTTGGGGATCTAAATAGCAGAGTAGGGGAAATGATTGGGAGACATACAAAAATATTTTGGGAAAATTTGGAGAAAAGAGCAAAGCTAATAATAATGGCAAATATCTGTTGGATTTCTGCTCAGGACATGGACTGGTTATTACTAACACCATGTTCCAACATAAAAATGTGCACAAATTCACATGGAGAGAAGAGGCTAGGAATAAGAAAAGTCTCATTGACTATTTTATTGTTAATAGTGATGTTTTCTCCCTGGTGCAGGACACCAGAGTGTACAGAGGATTTGAAATTGGAAGTGATCACTATTTAGTCTTGAGTAGGATAAAACTGAATTTCATATTGAAAAGAATAACATGTAAGAAAGTTTTAAAGCAAATAAAAGTTGAGCAGCTCTCAGATGTGAACTGTAGACTAAAATACAGAAAGATTATTGAAAAGAAAATGAAAGAGTTTGAGAACAGGAATCAAACCTTGGAAATTCAGTAGCAAACTCTGAAGAAAACATTGATTGATTCTGCCAGAGAGGCATGTGGTGGGGTTGTGTGCAAGGATAAAAAAATCAGAACTCCCTGGTGGACACAGGAAGTTAAAGAGGCAGTGAAGGAAAAGAATAAAGCATATCAAACGTTCTTGGCGAATAAGTCAGCTTTTACTCTTACAGAATACAGAGACAAATGTAAGAAAGCTAAACAGTGTGTAAAACTAGCTAAACAAAAGTCATGGGGGGACTTTGGCAAGAATATAGAAAATAAATATCAAGAAGGTGGCAGAATATTCTGGAGGTTGTTGAAGAAGCTTAGGAATGGAGGAAACAGTGCTGTAAAAGGAGTTAGAGATGATAAAGGTGACATGAAAACAGGAGAAAAAGAAATCCTTGAAGTATGGAGTAATTACTTTGAAAAACTGCTAAATGAAACAAGCAGTGATGACAGCACAGTGATAAAAAACACTGACCAGGTATGCAGTTAGGAATACATATCCCTACTTGAAGTAGAAAATGCCATCAAAGGCTTGAAATGTGGAAAGGCAGCAGGAGTAGATGATATTCGACCAGAAATGCTCAAGTATGGTGGTATAAAAATCTTACAGTGGCTGCACTGCATAGTTCAGAAAGCCTGGACAGAGGGACGAATTCCCAATGATTGGAGTAGAGCTCTCATAGCTCTACTCCAATATATAAAAAGGGAAATAAAACTGAATGTGAGAATTACAGAGGTATTTCCTTTCTGAGTGCTCCTGGTAAGATCTATGCAAGTATACTTGAGAAACGGTTGAGAAGAATTGTGGAAGAAAAGCTTGGTGAAGAACAAGCTGGATTCAGGCCAAATAGAGGCTGTCAGGATCAGATCTTCACTTTACGACAAATAGTCGAGAAAGCATGGGAATATAACAAAGATCTGTATTTAAGTTTTGTTGATCTGGAAAAGGCATATGACAAGGTGCCAAGAGAGAAGCTATTCAAAACGCTGCAGTTATATGGTGTCAATGGGGCATTATATCAAGCAATACTTAGTCTTTATTTCAGTTGTGAGTCAGCAGTTAGAATTGAAGGAAGTACAGGAAGATGGTTTAATGTTAAATCTGGTGTGAGACAAGGATGTACATTATCCCCTCTGTTATTCATTATCTATATGGATCACATTATGAAAGAAAGTGGTATAAAACCTAATATCAAAATTGGAGATGTTAATGTCAGCTATTTGCTTTATGCGGATGATGTTATACTTCTAAATAAATCTTCTACAAGTCTGCAAGATTCTCTGACGCAACTGAATAGCTGTTGTAATAGATATGGTATGAAGGTCAGCAATAAAAATAGGCAGAATCATTGAAAATGTCAACTGTGTTGTGAATGGAGAACCTGTGGAACAAGTAAAACATTTCAGCTACTTAGGTACGATTTTTACTGAAGATGGTAAATTAAATATAGAAATAGACAACAGAATCAGCAAAGCTGGTATGGTGGGAAGTCAATTGAATAAATTCATATGGAATAAGAGAGAAATTAGTCAGAACACTAAATTAGCTGCATACAAGACAGTGTTCAAACCAGTTTTAACTTATGGATCTGAGAGCTGGGTCAGAAGCAAAACACTCGACCAAAGACTAGAGACCGCAGATATGAGAGTCCTGAGAAAGATTAGAGGCGTGAACAGATGGCATCAATGGCAATATCATATTAAAAACAAGGATATCAGGAAAGAACTTGACATTGTCAGCATCTAGGAATGCGTTAGCAGAGCTAATCTCAGGTGGTATGGTCACTTAAATAGAATGGGAGAGGAAAGATTAGCAAAACAAGTGTTCTCTGCCAGGTTGGCAGGAAAACGACCCAGAGGAAGACTAAGATATAGGTGGATTGATACGGTACAAAGTGCCTTAGACGATAGAAATATAAGATCTGATAATGTTGGAGTCTTGACAAGCAACAGACTGATTTGGAGGAAAATTGTAGATAGGAAGTTAGTAATGATGTAAATTTTTCATGTAGTACTGTCATATCCTGTACACCCCTTGAGGGTACATTGCAGGAATTTGATGATGATGATGATGCAACTGATATAAACCAGAAGAAAGAACATACAAGTATATAACGACATACATTATCTTCATAACTCTGCTACTAGTATATTCTTTCTTCTGGTTATATCAGTTGCTTTAATATCATTTTGTTCTAGGTGTTTATCAGAACTTTCCAGGCCTTCCCCCTCTCGTACAGTAGTGTACTTGGATTTTTCAATGATAGTGTCTCATGACAAGCTGGAAGATAAACTGAAACAGATAGGATTAGATAATACACTAGTTATCTGGACAGTTGATTGGCTGTCAAATAGATATCAGCAGGTTGTGTGTGGAGGAGTGCCACAGGGATCTCTTTTGTAACCATTATTGTTTAACTTGTATATTTATGACATTGGGACTGGCTCATCTGAAGATACGAAGCTATTTGCAGATAATGCAAAGCTGGGAATAACTTAGAAGTAAAGCAGATATTGTGACCTTGTAGGATTATTTCAATAGACTATGTAAATGAAGCTATTAGTTCAATGTTGGAAAGTGCAAGGTCCTGAATTTTGGTACACAAGGTTGGGATGCAAAGTACATGGAGAAATTTTGAAGGAGGATAAAGAGATGAGAGATGTGGGAGTGATGGTGGACAGAGACTTGAAGTTTAGGGGCTATATTGCTAAAATTGTAAGATCACGCAATGGATTATGGCAATAATGAGGAAGACAGTGTCAAGCAAAAGTAAAACAGTTATGGTTCCCAAGTATAAGGCTTTGAAACAACTGTCAGACTTGTGAAACCTATCAAAATGGACCAATAGAAGGCAATATACAGGTGCTTTTAGCATTCGTGCTTTTCCTATTAGGTTCAGCTAGGGCAACTAGCAGTATGGCAGCAGCGTATTCCTGCAAGCTCTCTAGTCAATTTTCGCATGAAACTTTTATAGTTTCTGTATTCGGCTATTCAATTAAATTAATAGCAAAGTTTGAACACTGCTTGTTTCAAGCAGTGAGAGAACAGTGATTGAAAATTTTCAAGAGAAATGCACACAGTAGCACATAACAATACTCAAGGTAGAAATAGCCATCAAAGACTTAAAATATTGAAGGCAGCTGGAGTAGATGCTGAAGCCAAGAAATTATTCTTGGTTTAATCCTTTATCCAAGTATAAGCAAACAAAGTTTGCACGTGAAGTAACTTCACGACTAGGCAACTTGCATATAGAGGCTAATGAATTTACATCACTTGCCTTAGTATCCCATAATGCAAAGCACATATCCTTATAGACATGTATGATGCTATGCATATGGGAAGGGTCACTACACAGACCAGTTTCGACCTAAATACCAGTAGATGTAATTTTTTCATTTTACAGAGGGGTGGGGAGAGGACATCCATAGAAATCGAGAATTAATGCAGTCAGGAAAGGAGAGAGAGCTAGATTTTTTCCTCTCATAGAGTGGTGTGTGATTAGAATAGCTTGCCTTTGGAGGGTGTCAGTGCAGACAGTGTGAATGAATTCAAGAGAAGGCATGTGATGTGAGATATATATGGCATCCTTCTATGAATGCCTGACTGCATGGAGGGCTCTTGTAATAATAAAATTTCTATTTCAAAAGATACACTTCTCTTAGATATTTTTGAATGATGGCTAAACAAATAATGGATAAAGGACAGAATGGTTAAGTGGCTGTATCACTTTAGATAAGCTCTTCTCACACATTCTTGAATGCTCACAAAGTAAATTCTAATATCTTCATTTTTAATATGATTCTGAAAAAATTGATGGCATTTGTTCATTCTCCTAATTTTTCTTAGACCTCTCATATCTGGTCAATTGTTTTGATAAACTGCTTTATTTCTCACCTGATTCTCAGATACATAAGTTAAAACTGGTTTGAATATTACTGTTTATGGAGTTTTTGCTAATTTCTCTCTTACCATAAAAATTTATTCAATTGGTTCCCACTATATGAGCTTTTTAAATGGAATGGGATAGGAAACATTCACCAAACATGTGTTTGTTGCTAGGTTGACAGGAAAAAGACCCACAAAGACCAAGATCTAAGTAGAATAATACAGTAAGAAGTGCCTCAGAAGACAAAATATAAGATCTGATTATACTGGAGTCTTAACAGATAACAGATTAATCAGGAGGAAAATTGTTGATGAAAGTTAACAATTATATAAAGTTTTCATGTAGTACTACTGCAATCATAACATACATCCTCTGAGGGTAGTTATCAGGAATTTGATAATGGCGACAATGTATGTCATCATCATCAAATTACATTGTTTATGTAAAAATTAGTGGAGAATTAGTAACTGAAACTGTGTTTATTATTAATTAGTATTGTTTTTAATTACCAAGAAATTAATGTGTTTAACATTAAGTGTATTGTAGTTTATACAAGCATATCAATTCAAAATAATATCTAGGTATGTAATTATATATTTTTTAATTTTTAAGTAATGGGTTTTTACAAGTTTTTAAGCAAGTAATAGCTATAACGAGGAACTTGTGTTAGTCCCCCTTCTGCTCGTTATAACTAAGTTGAACTGTATTTCTTAATATTCCAGAAAAATATTTAAGAAATATTCAAAACCAGACCCTCTGTGAAAATGTTCATAAAAATTTATCAAAAAGGAAATTACGACAATGAACTATTATGCAAAATATTCAATCAAGAAAACATATGATGCATATGTTTTCTTGAATAATATATTATTATTACGGCAAAGCCACCCGAAACTTCTATATACCTGACATGATAAACAAACTGCCATTCGACAACAGAAACCTTGGGACATACAGAGAGCTGAAACAGGTGCTATATAAATATTATAGCGAGAATGAAAATTAGAGAAATTCCTGTTTTTCTCTCTCTCCTTCCCTCACTCTCTCTATCTCTCTCTCTCTCTCTCTCTCTCTCACACACACACACAAAACCTATGACAAACCTCTCAAAATTCACCACTACAAGGACACAAACAAACACACCATGTCCAAATCCAACCCTACTTGCAAAAAAAAAAAAAAAAAAAAAGTTAAACTATGTAATAGCAGTTGAAGCTTTCAAAGTGCGCACCAACAAGAAGTAAAACCAACACCTGGCTTGCGACCAGTATAGAAAGATAATCACAAAACCACCGCCATATATTATCTTCCTCAGATAAGCTCTGCAAAGCTTCGAGGAAAAAAAATCAGAAATGCCTCCCAAATTATTGTTATATTAGCTATTCACTAAAAAAAAAAAAAAAATCCTGTATCACTGTTAATATTAGAACATGTGTTGTAAATGCATAATACAGAGGCAGAGTGTTATTAAAATTATTATTATTACATGATCCCTCCAGGGAGTTCAAAGACTCATCTGTCTCTACCACTCAGTCCATCAACCACAACTACCATCATCTACACCAGGGGTTGGGAACCGGCGGCTCTTGGCTGAACAAAGTGCGGCTCTTTTATATTGAATTAAAAGATACATAATTAATACAAACAACTAAATATTGTTTTTCGATATGCCTGTTCATGGTGCTAGATACTATGCATGTGACGTGTGTTACGCATGCCTGGGGTAACTAGCACCATGGCGAAAATTTGAACTAATTGATCAGCTGTCCTGTCAAACACCACGGTTTTTAGATACATACGGATTTCAACTGTCAAAATAAATATTCGGTTAGTTAACTTATTTATTGTGGTACTAAACTGGTGTTTAATTTAGTATCAGGTAATGTTATGCACAAATTAATTTTTATTATGTTATTAAGTTGAATTTGTGTTTTTATTTGCAGGTAAATTTGTGATAATAACCTTCCTAATATGAGTTCAAGAAAAAGAAAAATAATCAAACAGAGGATTCAATAAAATGTGGATAGAGAAATTTGCATTTATAGAAGTAAATGGAAATCTGCAACGTTTAATGTGCCATCTACGACTTCAAAATAACAAATCAAGTAATGTCAAACAACATTTTTAAGGAAAACATTTAGACTTCAGTAAAAAATATCCTGAGGGTGATAATAGAAAAAAAGCTATTGAAGAATTACAAAAGAAAACATTGCTTCAGCAAAGAAATTTGTCAACTTGAACGAAATCTTTGTCGAGTGCTACTGAAGCAAGTTTTTTGTTATCCCTTGAAATACCAAAAGCAGGAAAACCTTTTTCCGATGGTGAATTTCTAAAAAATTGCATGCTCTTTCGGCTAGAACTGTCAAGGAATGGATTGTAACAATTTCTGCAGAAGTTTCAAATATGCAAGTTATGGATATTAATTCTGCTGATTTTATATCTATTGCGATTGATGAATCAAATGATATTTCCGATATGCACAATGCTGCGTGATGGCTAAATGTATCACATCTTCCGGTATTCGAGAAGAACTTGATCTGCTAACACTTAAAGAACACACTACAGGTCAAGATATTTCAGAAAACCTTCTAACCAGTTTACAGAATAAAAATATAAATATTAATAATACAGTATGCATTGCGATCGCCTTTTATGACTGAGAAAAATAAGGGGTTTGTTAAATTATTCTCCACTCATATTCCACATGGAGTTATTTCATTTCATTGCATTTTGCATCAAGAAGCTTTAGTTGCAAATTCTTTGGGATTATTACCACAACTAAAAAGAGTGATGGAAGTTGTTGTGCCAATGATCAATTTCGATTTCAGGCGTTGAATCGCAGACATTTTGACACATTTTTAGAAGAACTAGGTAATCAACATAAAGATTTAGTGACATTTACATCTATACAATGGTTATCAAGAGGAAAAACATTAAATGTTTTTTTCAGTGTTTAAAAGAAGTAACAGTTTTCTTAACCACTAAAAATTATAACATAAATCATGTGGAACTTCTCAGTAATCCCAAATGGATAAAAAATTTTTGTTTTTTGCTTGATATGACAGAACATTTTAATAAGCTAAATTTGAAGTTACAACGGATGGGGAATACAGCCTTAAAATTACTAGAGGAAGTCCTTACCTTTAAACAGAAACTAAGACTGTTTTTCGAAGATGTTACTGAAGAAAAATTTATATATTTTGAAAATTAAAACAATTATAGATTGAATTTAAATCAAGAAAAAGTTGATTGCAAAATATTCACTGAAATGATTACTGTAATTTTAGATTCATTTACAAGTAGATTTCATGATTTTAAAAAACATCAGGAGATGATGAAATTTATAATAAAATTAGTTTAATCCTTTATCCAAGTGTGAGCAAACAAAGTTTGCGCCTGAAAGTATCTTCAGGACTGGGGTAAGCTACCAACACTCCTATCTCAGTATCTCCTATAATGCAAAACACATCTCCTTGCGGATATGTCTAATGTTATGCATTAAGGGAAGGGCTACTACCCAGACTAGTTTCAACCTTTATTGAGGTCTCTTCAGTGGGAGCCAGGCCCAAGTGGAGATACCAGGCAGAAGCATTAGCAGGTCATCTCTACCTATAGGAGTTGCCAAATGGTGTGCCACCCTTTTTTAATAAATTACTCTGGATTTAGAGAAAGATGTTGAAAGTTTATTTTTCACTTGGTTAGAGTATAATAAAATTAGTTAAAAATTAAAATTAATGCATAACATTAGACATATCCGCAAGGAGATGTGTTTTGCATTATAGGAGATACTGAGATAGGAGTGTTGGTAGCTTGCTCCGCCTTTGCAACGAGCTGTCCTGGTGTTGTACCACCTTACCCCAGTCCTGAAGATACTTTCAGGCACAAACTTTGTTTGCTCACACTTGGATAAAGGATTAAACTAATTTTATTATACTCTAACCAAGTGGAAAAGATGAAATTTATATTACATCCATTAAATTGCAATTTAAAATTAATAAATATTGGAGTTTTTTCCAGAATATCAATGGCAGAACTACAAATGGAGCTTCTCGAAATTCAGAATAAAAGCATCTGGGTACAAAATCTTCAGGAAATGGTAGTACAAATTGAAGAAAATGAGGAAGCTATGAAAAAACACCACAGGAAATTATATTTAAATGTTGGAATTCTTTCCCAACTAATTATTCAAATGCCAGGCGACTTGCTTTTGGGGTTTTACTCTTTTCCGTACAATTGCGAACAATTTTTCTCTTCAATGAATTACATTAAAAAAAAAGCATAGGAACAAACTGACTGATGTAAGTTTGAAAGCCGAATTACTATTAAAGTGCATGACATACAATCCAGATTTAAGTAAATTGGCTGAGAAGATGCAAAATCAAAAGTCTCATTAGTGAATTTTAAATTAAAACAATCAAACTATTAAAATACATACTATTGTATTTTTGTTCAGACTAATTCTTTTTTGCAATACAAATTCTGACTTTTTTTGCAATATTTTACTTACTTAAAAATGTTTTGTGATTTAAAACGTAATCAAACTTAACATTGTTTTATTTATTGAACATATAAAAAATTTATATGCAAACATAAAAGTGTTATTTGATATCTGGAAGTACTCAATTAAAAACAAATTTACCTAAGTTTGAACTAACAGCACCTTTGAGTCACAAGAAAAAATCGAATTGAAGTTGCGGCTCCCAAAATTTTGTTTTAATTAATTCTTTTGGTGGAATGGCTCTTTGATTCAAAAAGGTTCCCGACCTCTGATCTACACCAACGCCATCTACTGCCCACCATCACCACTAGTATTTTCACAGACAATTACAAACATCCATGCCCACAGCAGGATTCGAACCCGCAGCGTTTTGGTTGGAGAGAGTATACGCTAACCACTTGGCCAACCAAGACGGCATATATCGTAATCGTAATATATAATATTACAACCGAATAACATCAATTGTAATATATAATATTACGATTAATAAAGTGGCATAAGTGTTCTAGGAATAAGCCAATCTAATAAAAATATTCACTCCCTAAATGCAGACATCTTAATGAGTAATATGAGTGCACAGGCTTGTGCAACCCTGTAGAAATAGTAACTGCATCCAGAAAGTCAGGCTGCCTGAATAAAGACCATTCTAATTTTGATTTTTGTCACCAACTAGAGGAACTTAAAGCCTTGCTACAACTGGTTCCCAAACTAGTCATTCTTAGACATGGAGAAGTAGGGTTTTTCTCCCTAAAACTTGGCTTTTTAATCCTGCAACTTAATAAAATTGACCACAGAACTCACAATATTTAAGACAATAATATATAATGTTATGGACAATGAGACAATGTCAGTTGTTTGCTGTAGTCTGGATGCTATTTAAAATCACTGACAGCCTTGGGTCAGCTATATCTAGTCGAGGTTGACTTGAGTTTGAGATTGGCTGCACCTTCTAAGCCAATTAATAACTTCAATTTTACATAAAGGAAAATCAGTGGGTTTTGTAATATTATTGATTTCTCTTAGATCTAAAACAAATCTTACGCTTTCTGAATCTTATCAGAATAAAAGGACTGTTCCATTTTCTGTTAGACTTTTCTATAATTCCTGCCTTCTCACACTCTTGTAACAACAGTTGAAAATGCTCTATATATTTCACTGGAGTTTTTGATATTTTTTCACAGAGATAAGTACCTGAGTAATAAATTGTACAGAATGATCAACTGCATTAGTACAAGACAGACACAATATCTTCAGGGAATGGAAATAATTGAAAATCAGATTCAAAAAATGTCTTAATTAGTTTCTGTTCACTGGATGTAGTTGCCAACTTGATTACATTTTCTACTAGGCTCTCTTTTATTCTCTCTAAATCTTTCTCATCCATGTTTATTACTTCAATTTCAAGCATTTGGTTTTATCTGGCATCAGAAACTTCAGAGTGCACATCTAAATCCTGCATTTTGTGAACAGAATGCTTATTAAAACTATATTCCAACCCACAAAGAGAAATAATGCTATCCAAGGAATTAAAGGCAAACTGATATCTTTTCAGGAAATCAAGACTAAAAATAATCTGTATATTTTGATTAGAAGTGTCTAGAACAATCAATTCACGAGACATGTTCAGAGGAAAACATGGAATGTAAAGAAATACATCAATCTTTTTTAGAAGTAGACATTTCAGTTTCAAAGATGCCTGTAAACTTAATTGAATATCTTCTCAATCTTGTAATATCATCAAGAATTGCTTCTTTAATTTTATTAAAGAGCAATGGTCGTACATAAGCACTGCGACAACTTGTACATAAGCACTGCGACACTGCAGCACCCCCAAGGAAAACACAAAAAAATTAAATTTTGCGTGTGTTTATAAATAATGACAATGCTTACAACATATAAAAAACATGTTAAAGATTACAGCTTATGTTTCGACACTGATTGAATAGTTAATTGGAATTATTCGATTAACGCTTGAGATTATGAAACAAATGCACTGTGATCTAACAGTGCTGAAATTATCATGTTTGGTCAGTTACCGCTAGACTCGTCGATATTTGTTTGCACTTGTCACTGCAAGCAAATCCACTGGTCTGCCAGGCGGCGTCAGTGAATAAGCTACTCCAAACTTGTGCTCCCCAGTTTACTGTTATTGCGGGTGTTCATTGAAATTAACCATCAAATGGAAACTGTAGCAGCGAGTGCTGAGCAGCGGATTACTCCAGTACAACCTGTAAGTACTTATAGTGTATTAAGTCAGCCACGTGTAAGCGCTCATGATGACTACCGTATGCAGCAAAGATAGCGGTGTCAAAAGCCAATGGCGAAAGAGCACCACATGTCTTGCCAGCAAAGTGCTGTCGATCACCGCTGACAAACCAATTATGTGCCGCAGCTGCAAAACTGGTGTCACAGACAGAAAAAAAGGGCATATTCTGTGAGTTCTGTTGCCATTGGCTGCATGCTTAATGCGCGAAAATAGACGAAGCTGCGCAAAAGCTACTTATCGAACTTAATCAGCCGTTCTTCTGTTCACTGTGCCTCCCTTCGGTAAAACAACTTCTGAACATAGGTAAACGTGTCGAAAACCTCGAACAGCACATCAATGCTTTAAATGAAACTTTTACCTCCGAAAAACGTGCAGTCGATGCTAAGCTAGAACAAATTGAAAACCAGTGCCATGTAAGCTCTACTTCACCAGCGAAAGAGTTTCGCGATCTAATCGCATCAACGGTAAACGACTTGATGGAGGCTAAATACAAAAAACTCAATAGCATCATTTTGAACTTCCTGATGAAAACAGAAAATCATTACAAGAGGACATCAACAAACTAGCTGAAGAATGCAACATCGATCCTAAGAATATCGTCAGGTGCCATCGTTTCGGGCCTATAAATAAAAGGAAGGATGGGACAAACTTTCCGTGCCTAGTAAAAGTGACTTGTGACATGCCGACAAGCATATCAAAAATAACAGCGATCAACAAAAACAAGTTCAAAGACACCTGTCCCCACTTGCGCATATGAACAACCAGACTTATCATTTGCACAAAGGAAACAAAGATGCCAGCTTCGAAAACGTCAAAATGGTGACAACAGTTGGACCATCGACTACAGACAAGATAAACTGGTGAAAAAACCAAGTGATGCCACTAGCAGCCACCATGGAGACCAGCATGCAGGCACCACATAGGAAATGTGCAAGACCCATGCAGTCCAACATATGAGTCACAAAACCCTACACATCCACTGCACCAACATCCGTGGCCTAAACTCCAACCTGAATAGTGTCCACTACCAAATCCCACCTACTCTTCCTGGCAGAAACTCAAATCTCACCTCCCCCCAGCACCACTTATCTCAACCTTTCAAACTACTCACTCTTTAACAACTTTCGTCCTAAGGGTAGTGTCTGCGCATACATCTGCTGACATATCTTGCCAGAGAGCATCCAACCTAGAATCACCCAACTTTGACCTGCTTTGGTTGAAAATATCCCTTCCACACTCAGTCCAATTCATCTGCTGTCTCTATCGCTTCCCCAACACAACCAACCACCCTGAGCTCTTTAATTTCTTCTCCCTAAAAATCGACTTTTTCCAATTCCACTTTCCCAACAGCGAAATCATCCTCCTAGGAGATTTTAACGTCCATAACACTAGCTGGGTTTCCTCCTCCAATTATACAGTTCTTGCAGGCAGAGATGCTGAAACATTTGCCATCACTAAACACCTTACACAACTTCCCAAACCACTCCCCAAACACCCTAGATCTCTTCCTCACCAATGACCCACCAAATACACAGTGAAAGTAGTGAAACCCCCCCCCCCCTGGGCAATTCTGGCCACAACCTAGTGCTCATCTCCTCCCCATGCAATGTTTCCACACAAACACCCCCATACAAGAGTAGTTTGGCACTATGACAGTGCCAAGTGGTACAGCCTCCGCAACTTCACTTCTATGCCGCATTCCCATGATTAGACTATTGCTTCCGGCCTTCCAACCCAAACATATGCACTGAGCTTATTACCAAACTAATCCTCACCGGCATGAATACATACATTCCACACAGCACTCTGAACTGCCATTCCCTAATGAAACCCTGATTCTCCAAAAGATGTGCCAAGGCTGTAGAGATGAAACACCAGACATACCACAACTGGCTGAAATCAAGAACCTCATCCTCCTTCAAAGCTTACACCGAAGTCCGTAATAGATGCAAAAAAACAATCGACACTTCCAAAACAGAGTTTGAAAGCGCAAAAAGCAGGAAACTTTTGGTCTCTTGCCAAAGCAATTGGCTGTAACTTCTGTCCAACACTATTCCCACCCCATCATACCCAGATGGCTCTAATGCATCATCACCCACAGAAAAAGCCAATCTTCTGGCTTCATACTTTGCTTCAAATGCATGCATAATTGACGATGTTAAATGTCCCCCAACCATTCCAGACACTCAACATACAATGTCCTCTATATCCTTTTGCCAGGATGAGATCAGAAAAATACTGTCCAAATTAGACACAAAAAAGTCTCCTGGCCCTGATGACATTCCCCCAATTGTTCTGAAAGTTTGTGCTCCAGAACTGACCCCTATCCTATGTCACCTATATATACTCTCTTACTCCACTGGAATCTATCCCACAAACTGGAAATTGGCCTATATTCAGCCCATTCCCAAGAAGGATGACAAGTCACTGCCATCCAATTACCACTTACCTCAGTCCTGTCAAAAGTAATGGAAAAAATCATCGATTCCAAACTCCTACACTATCTTGAAGACACTCACCAAATAAATGACCGCCAGTATGGATTCTGCCACTGCTGATCAACAGGAGATCTATTCACATACATCATCCAATTCTGGACAAATGCTATGGAGAGGTTTGGCAAATCTCAAGTGGTTGCACTAGATATCTCCAAAGCCTTTGACCAGGTCTGGCACAAAGGCCTACTAGGCAAACTACCATCATTCGGTCTGACGCAGGATTTCTGTAGTTGGACTGCCAGCTTACTGTCTGGATGCCCACTGTGTGTGATGGTGGACGGCTCCCTATCTTCTCACCACTCAATTAATGCTGGGGGGGGGGGGGTCCCATAAGGTTCTGTCCTCTCACCAACCCTTTTCCTACCATATATCAATGACCTACTGCAATTGACCTCCAACCCAATACACAGTTTTGCAGACGACAGCATACTTCACTCCTCGCTTGCATTTGATAAGCCTTACCCTTCACAACTCACCTCACATCAACCACCACCACCCTCAATTCCGATCTCCAAGCCATCATACAATGGGGTTCGGATAACCTCATAAATTTCAGCGCCAATAAAACCCAGTTCTGTACTATTTCCCATAAAAAAGAACCATTTTTCCCAGTATCCTTTTTGACGATACCCAAATTTCCAGACAGTCTGAGATCTCGCTTCTTGGAATCACCCTCACATCAAACCTCTCCTGGCATAAACATATTATTATTATTATTATAGACACCTCCAGGGAGTCCAAAGACTCGAGGGAGAGCACCTGCTCTACAGCTTTATCTCATCTCCATTCAATCCACCAACTGACCACAACTCCATCAACGTCATCTACCGCAACCATTGCATTCTCAGCCTCAAAAAAACTAAGATTTCTCAAGACGTTACTTCACCCCCGAACAGCTACTAACTTTATACAAATCACAAATCTGCCCAGCTATTGAATACTGCTCACACATATGGGGTGGGGCCCCTAAAAGCTCTCTCAAAATGCTTAACTCAATACAGAGGAGAGCAATTGGACTTACCAATGATCCATCCCTTACCAACTCTCTTCCCCCACTTTCATACAGACGTATGGTCTCTGCAGTATGTATATTCTACAAATATTTCCATGGGAAATGCTCATCCAAAATATCAATAATTCCTCCACTCAGTACAAAGCTCATTGGAACACGTGCAGCTGCTGCACAACATCCCTTCACAGTACACCTAGAAACAAACAGAACAAGTTTCTTCTCCTCTTCCTTCATGCCTGCAACTGCTGCACTGTGGAACAGTCTCCCACCTGCTGTGTTTCTCAAGGAATACAATTTAAAGTCATTCAAATCAAATATAAACAAATTCCTCCTTTCTCAACCCACTACCCATACATGGTACTAATGTACTATAGGTTGACCAACCAACCTACTGGGTATGGGCCAAAAAAAAAAAAAAAAAAAAAAAAAAAATCAGACACTGCTCAATGAGCAGTGTCGCTACAGATAAATTGTATGCTTGCACACATTATTTCTGTGAGATAAGAAACTTTTATTATTGGTGTGTGTTCATGGTGAGGGTGAAATATTTTTGGTAAAACTTATTTTATTGTTAAAATAACATAATTATTTATTTATTATTTAAGCCAAGCGCTACCGGCTAGACTTAGTCGGGCTTTCTTCGAGCACGAGGAGAGGCTCTGGAACTGTCAACCTGGATAAGGGGTGGAAGCTCTACTACTCTGGTGTGAGCCCGACAATGTCTGCTCAGGCGGGTGTGGGGATACCCACAAGCCCCCAGCTGTCAGACTGTGTTGCTGAGTGGATCCCATTAGGGGATGGGTATGTGTGTTAAAGCTTCAGATGAAAAACCATGATTTGGCTGTGGTGCAAGCCTATACACCTAATCTGGAGTCAGAATACTCTGCTTTCCTAGAGGAAGTGGATGCTGCTTTTGACAGGGTGGCAGACATGGAATCAGTTCTACTAATGGGTGACTTCAATGCACATGTTGGAACAGATGACCAGTCATGGAGGGATGTGGTTTGGAGGAACGGCACCCTGACCTTAACGCAAATGGGTTGAAATTATTGGACTTCTGTTGTACTAACAGCTTGTCCATAATGAATAACTTCTTCCAGCACCGAGAAGTCCATAAATAAACCTGGTACAGGGATACACTAGAACAAAGGTCTCCGATTGACTTCTTTATAGTCTCAGCAGACCTATTTTCCTCACTGTTGGATGTTCGTGTGAGAAGAGGGACAGAAATGTCAACTGACCACCACCTTGTTGTGTGCACTCTATGGCAGAAACTAGATGCTACCATCAACGCTGGTAGGCCTAAGCAGCTATACCGCATGAAATGGGAGGCATTGGAAATTGAGGCTGTGAGGAAGAATTTAACAGATGACATTTCCTCCAGGTTCAAAGAGATTCCCAAGCATACTGCAGATGTTGAGGAGGAGTGGAAGCCGTTCAGAACAGCTGTCACTGCCTCTGCACTCGCATGATGTGGCAGAAAGCGGCTCAGCGTGGCAACGGGCAGTGAGAAAAGTGGAACCAAGAAGTCCAAAAAAGGAGTCCTACCTAACATGGCTTAGGGTCAGGTCACCTGAGATGCATTTGGGCATGCTGAGATACGAAAAGCTGAGGCAGTAAAGACAGCAAAGCAGAAAGGCTGGGGAATCCTTTGGAGAAAGATTAGACTCATTCTATGCAAATGCAAATGAAGTATTATGGCAGACCATCCGCCGCCTTCGAGGGAGGAAATCGTGCACAGCAAGGGCAATTAAGGCCTCTGATGGTGCACTTTTAACAACCGAGAAGGATATCCTCCACAGATGGAGGGAATACTTTGAGCCTTCTTAACCCGGGTGGCACAACAGTTGTGGACATCCAAGAGGTGCAAATCGGGGCAATGACTAGTCTCACAGCAGAAGAGGTTTATTTAGCAATAAAATCGCTAAAATCGGGCAGACGGGCATAATAATACCAGTCTTCAAGAAGGGAGACCAGAAGGTTTGCAGTAACTATCGTGGCATCTCTCTGCTCAGCCTGCCTGGGAAAGTGTATGTTAGGTGCTTGGAAAGACAGTGCAGGAGCATAGTTGAGTCAAAGTTCCAGGAAGAACAATGTGGCTTTCGTCCTGGTAGAAGCACAACTGACCAAATCTTAACTTTAAGGTAAGTCTTTGAGAAATCTTGGGAATATGCTAAGAATATCTACACATGTTTATTTAACTTGGAGAAGGCCTTTGACCGGGTTCCTCGGGATAAGCTTTGGCGAGTAGTACAGGAGTATGGAGTGGATGGCCAACTATTAGCTGCCATCAAGTCCCTGTATGAATGCCCAGAGTTTTTGTGTCAGGGTAAACAGCACAAAGTCTGAATCTTTCACAGTCTCCGTTGGCCTCATCCAAGGGTGTGTTCTGTCACCCCTCCTTTTCACAATATTTATGGACTGGATTGATAGGCACAGCCAAGGCAGTGAGTGTGTCAGAATTGGAAGATGTAGCATCGGACGTCAACTTTTTGCAGATGACCTAGTTCTGCTTAGCTCTTCCACAGGTGACCTCCAGCAGACCCTGGATAGGTTTGTAGCTGTTTGTGCAGATGCCGGAATGAAGATCAGTGTGGCCAAAACTGAAACATTTGTGGTCTCAAGACAACCATCCCAGTGCACTCTACATGTAAGTGGAGTCCCAATGAGGCAGGTGGAGAAGTTTAAATACCTTGAGTCCATATTCACGAATGATGGAAAATGGGACGTAGAGCTAGATACTCGAATTGGCTTAGCAAGCTCAATATTGCGGGAGCTTGGCCGTTTGGTAGTATTGAAGCGGGAGTTAAGCCAGAGGGCAAAGCTGGCTGTCTTCAATACAGTCTATGTCCCCATCCTCACCTATGGTCATGAGAGTTGGGTAATGACCGAAAGAATGCGGACACGAATCCAAGTGGCTGAAATGAGGTTCCTTCGAGGGGTTGCGGGGCTGACAAGACTCGACAGAGTCAGAAGCTCTGAAAATCAGGAAATCCTCAATACTCAAACGCTGCTTCTCCATGTTGAGAGATCACAGTTACGTTGGTACAGGGACCTGGTCAGAATGCCACAAGAGAGGCTCCCTCAGCAGGCCCTCTTTGCCAAGCCAGAGGGCGGGAGGCCACGTGGAAGGCCAAGGACTTACTGGATAGATCATATCCAAAACCTTGGGTGGACACATTTGGGAATCCCACCAGAACACCTGAGCTTGGTGGCAGAGGATTGTGACCATTGGAAGTTCCTCTTGCAGCTGTTGCCCCCACAACCCAATTAGGAAAGGTGGGCCTGGAAGATTTATGTATGTATGTATTTTGTATATGTAGCACCCCACTTAAAATTTTCACAGGTTGCCACTGTTAAAGACTGACAAAAAAATGAGAGAAATATGTGCTCCTGTCTCAAATAAAATCTCACAATTGCAGCAATATCAGTTTGTTGATTTGAATTACAAACTAACTTATCATGACTTTGAGAGTTGAAATGTCTGTAGGTAAGTTTTGTTTTCACTAACACTATATTTTAATTATATTTCACTCCAGCATTTCAATTTATCTTACTGTATATGTATTTTCTCTAAGATTAAACTTAGTCCTACTAAAACAGTTTTCAGATAAGTAATCTAACTTGTTACAATTATAACACTTAAGAATACACTTTTCTTGCATTACTTGTTTAGAAACAGAGTGAATCATTAGACAACCTTACAGGATCTGAATTACTTGGAGAGTTATTAGTTATCTTAATAGCAGGGTTTTCCCCCCAGTTTATCTGGGATTTTTCATCCAGTAAGCAGGCAAACCGGCCTAGTGAACACACACGGATACAGTCAGATCTAACTAAGTCAGATCACTTGGGCCTGGCTCCCACTGAAGAGACCTCAATAAAAGTCGAAACTAATCTGGGTAGTGGCCCTTCCCTTAATGTATAACATTAGACATATCCACAAGGAGATGTGTTTTGCATTATGGAAGATACTGAGATAGGAGTGTTGGTAGCTTGCTCCACCTTTGCAAGGAGTTACCCTAGTGTTGCACCACCTTACCCCAGTCCTGAAGATACTTTCAGGTGCAACCTTGTTTGCTCACACTTGGATAAAGGATTAAACTAAATTTATTATATTATAACTTGTTACAATTATAACACTTAAGAATTAATTTTTAAAATTGTTACAATTATAACAATTACTTTTCTTGCATTACTTGTTTAGAAACAGAGTGACTATCATTAGACAACCTTTCAGGATCTGAATTACTTGGAGAGTTATTAGTTATCTTAATAGCAGGGTTTTCACCCCAGTTTATCTGGGATTTTTCATCCATTAAGCAGGCAAACCAGCCCCATGAACACACAGATACAGTCAGGAATACTTAAGATAATCCCTCCAGCCATAGATCTGAATTGTCAGCTATGCCAGTCCCGAGCCTGGATAAAAATAGGAGGGATTGGGGTGGTGCCGTACTCCCCGTAATACTTAGAAACTGTTTCTTTGTAACCTCGGATGCATTGATGCAACTTCCACAGATTTGGACTTGCATCACTAATATTTGAAAACTCTAAGATTAATAACCTGTTAAAAGTACTGTAATCTGTAGTATCTTTTAACACAGGTGAAGTGTTCAGAAAGGTTTTTGCCTTCCCTACTAACTTATTTCTGAGAATAATTAACAAATGAAATTCTGACCATTTCCCTATTTCTTTAAGTTTCTCTGCATATTTAAAATGTAAATGAATCAGTATTTTCATTATCATATCCTGAAAATGTGGGAATGAACAGCTTTAAAAAATATACTATCTTCAATCACATTTAAATTGCTTATATCAACAACAGCTTCATTCACACTTTCAGAATTAACAGATTTATCACAAAAGATAAATATAAACTTAAGACAACATGTATGATGAAATAGAATGGTGTATAAAGGAAATTGGAGGCAAGAGAGAGAGAGAGTTATTTGTGCTATGGGTGACTGGAATGCAAAAGTTGGATAAGGGAGAACATCTACACATGTGGGTCCATTTGGACTTGGAATTCGAAATGAGAGAGGACAAAAATTGATTAATTTCTGTAATAAGCACAGTCTCATCATAACTAACACTTATTTTGAGCAAAAAACCAACAGCAAGATACACATAGGAAAGTCCAGATGGAAGATACGAAAATCAATTAGACTATATTGTGGTCAGTAAACGTTACTTCAATAGAATATGGAACTCAAAGGTGATGCCAAGTGCTGACTGTGGATCTGATCATAGACTGGTCTTAATGAAGATGAATATTTGCCTGAAAATAATAAAAATTAAAAGAAGTGAACTTCTAAAAATGAGATCTGCAAATGGTATAAAATCCAATGGTAAATCAAAGTTTAATGAAAATGTTTCAGAACTGCTGTTTGCACAGTTGCAAAATGAAAATGAATCCTCTCAATGGAATAGACTATAAGCAGCTATCATAACATCTGCTAAAAACCAAATCAATAAACAAGAAGAAAGAAAAAACCAATGATAACACAAAAAGTAATCAACCTTATTAATGAAAGAAGATCATGGAAAAGAGCAGCAAATGAAGAAGAAAGATTAAGATATAAAACATTGGATAAAAGAATCAAACAGTTATGCAGAAGATTGAAAGGAAACTGGATAAACAGGCAGTGCACTGAGATAGAAGAATTACAAAATAGGAACAAAACCAGAGAAGCATTCCTGAAAGTGAAAGAACTTAAAGGAAAAGCAAAATGTACACTGTCTAATAACATAATCATTGATAAGGAAAAGATAAATGGAAGATGGATGGAGAACTTATCAGATCTCTATAATGATGAGAATGGTAACATGATAGATGATTCATGACACCTCAAGTTAAACGTAACAACAGATACCACTCTACCGACAAGAAAAGAGATAGAACACGTGATTAAGAATCTTCCTAATAATAAATCCGCTGGGTGTGATAATATCCCAGATGAGTTGCTGAAAGCTTTGAATGACAATAATAACAACTGTTTAGTGGAATCCATTCAGGGCATCTATAAAACAATAGAATTACCTGAAGTTTTTACAATATCTATCTGCATACCAATTCCAAAGAAAAATAATGCACAAAATTGTGAGGATTACAGAACTGTGAGCCTAATATCCCATGCATCTAAAATTATTTTAATCTTCGTTAACAAACAAATTGAAAGAGCCTTAATCGGTGAATTGAATGAACAACAGAAAGGCTTCAGAAGAGAAATGGGAACCATTAATGCTATCATATAACTAAAAATACCAATCGAAAGATCACTTGAAAGAAATAGGAACATTTACATATCCTTCATAGACTTTCAGAAGGCCTTTGTGACCAGGTAAAACATAATAAAATGTTCAATATATTAGATAAATTAGACATAGAAGATCATGTACTTAAGATTATAAAAATGATTTACACCAAACAGAAAATGCAGCTGTTTAACTCTGAGGCTTCTGTAGTGAAAATAAAAAAGAGGAGTTAGACAAGGTTGTATCCTTTCACCAAATCTATTTAATATCTATAGTGAGACAGTGATGAAAAAGATTGAAAAACAAAAAATAGGAATTAGTATCAATGGTATAAAACACAACAATCTTAGATATGCTGATGATACCATTCCAATAGCAGAAAAAAGAAACAAATTAATCACATTATTGCAGCTACTAATTGAAGAAGGTAATGAATTTGGATTAGATATAAATGCAAAAAAGATCAAATTTATGAAAATCGCAAAAAAAAAAACCAGAAATGTAGTGCTATAGGAGAGCTCTGAAAATCTCATGGACAGAACATGTGACAAATACAGATGTCCTACAGAGAATGAGAACACAGAGATCTTTATTACAGGAAATGATTCTGTAATAAAGATCCTGTGAGAAAGATGAGATTGGTGGGACATGTACTGAGAGGTTCAGCAGGACAGAGGATACTAAGTTTTTAGAAGGAAAAATTCTGGGAAAAGGATAAAGAGGCAAAAAACGAAGTACATAGCTTGAAGATATAAGATCATGGACAGGATCACATGGCTATGCAGAAACAAAAAGGAAAGCCACCAACAGAAAGAACTGGAAGGACATGGTGCTGCATCCTCTTACTGAGGAAGCTACATGAAGAAAGACAATATATAGATATTGAAATAAATCCTGTAAACTGACTGTGCCAATTTGTTATATTTGAAAGCTTGATCATTCCAGTTATGTTATTCCCCACCTATATCCAACCTATATATTAAAGTCATGTAGTATAACATAACATATTTATATAATACCTTGATGTTATTAATTACTAACTTCTTAATACATGCAAAGAATAATTAAATGGCCATTCTAGGAATAGCATGGTACGAGCTCAAACCGCTTTCACTCTTTGTCTCACAGTTAAATGCAACTCTGAGAGACAACATTAAATATCTTACAATGGGTCAGTAATCAAACCTAATTGATCTTCTGTACTGAACCAAGTATTTTTAAGTTCTTAAGGACACCTCAAATTTGAGAAAAATATTCAATGGATGAATGGATTTGTGATTGGTATGGAGTTAATAGATATTCAGATGTGGGTAATGCCTTAAGCAAAAGAGAAATCCTAATTGCTTGGATGTTCAGGAGGTAATATTTGTAATACGTTTCTTGATATAAAGGTTGGAAGTCATCCCAAAAAGAGAAATCTTGTCTTGGTCAAAAATAAGAATTGAGTTTTAACAGTATAGATATTAACAAGGTTATCAGAACTTCACTGAAGAATAGTTTGGAAATCTGAATTTAGGGTCTAGAATTTGTTCTAAAGTTTTTTATTTTTTTACTTATGTAGTGCAAGATATGTCAAATAAAAAAGAGAAGGAAAGTGTAATTTCATTTCATCTGCTGGAGAAGTTTTCTGATACACAGAAGGAAGAGACTAGATAAAAGAACAGATCCTTGTGGGATCTCAACTTTATCACGATGTTAAAGGATCAAGATAAACTCATTATCAAAGCTGATGTGTGACCACAGAAAATGCTGGAAACCCACTTGCAGAAGTTAAAATACAGACCATATGATGGGAGTATACTTAATGGGTCTTCATGCCAATCATGATCAAAAACTCAGAAATATGAGTAAGCACTGGGAATTGTCCAAATGGATCATCCACTATGGCAGTGTTTCTCAAAGTGTGGTACGCATACCCTCGGGGGTATGCAAAAGGTCTTCAGGGGATACGTGACAATTTTTGACTATGCATGATTAGCGCATGGAATAATTATTAAGAAAAAGAGAATTATTTTAAACGTATATATTTCTCAAATTATATATTATATATGAATTCTACTCAAATTGCGAGTTACTATCGCCACACCGTTCATGTCCAGGAGATAGTAATCTGTTCCCTGTGGTAAATAACACTCCTTCCCCAACAGCATCACTATACTGAAGATGCAAGAAAAACAAGTAGTTTTATTGTATCACTGAAAAAAGTACAGAGACATTTGCAGTCTGTGTAATATATTTCTCAACAAACAGTGCAATTAGAGACAACTGGAATAAAAATGACACTAACTAATGAATCACATCTCCCTCCAACAGAAACTGCTGTATAGACTCAAGCAAAACCATATGTTGCACCAGCAACATATGATTTTGCTTGACACCCCCCCACCGTGAACGTGTTAAAACTAAGAAATATATAGTGAATGTGTTTCAGATATTATGGAAGTTGAAGAGAATTAGCAATTCAACTCAATAGTTGGCTTCCCTTTGTCTTTTGTTAGTGCAATCTTTTGTTAATACTGCACCAATCATATACACTTCTTCATAGCTGCTCTCTCTCTCTCTCTCTCTCTCTCTCTCTCTACTGGCCTACCATTGCTGTCTGTTTCATGCTCTGCTTTTACTTCTCATTAGTCATTTGTGAAGGATTGTTCATTACGTATCTCAAGTATTGTAAATTGCTGGTAATTTTTGCTAGAAATAATGGGAAAGAAGATGGATAGATGACTTTGACGATACACATAAGGAAATTGTTCTCGATGCCAAAAGTAGTGATAGCGAGTAGGAGCTTCTTGGTAAGTCACACCATTTTCAGTTATTTTCTGAAAACTTTAGTTTCAGAAAATCCCCACATATATCTCACACCACGATTTTTTAGCTTTAATTTTGCAAAAAAAGTGCGAGTTATATTCGAGTAAATATGGTAATTTTTTTAGCTTTCAAATTCTTAAGTATGGATCATTGGTTAAAGACTGGATTTAAAAAATGCACAAAAGAGCAATATAGCAAATACAAGTAGCTGTAAGCAACAAGAAAACGTTGATATAGACATTTACAATGACATATACTTTATTTATTTATTATTTTGATAAGGGGTTCTTGGTAATAATGAAAATTTAAGAATGGCTACAGGGTTATCTGAAGTTTGAGAACCACTGTACTATGGAATGCCATGGCAGTTAATATAAGCAAGATTGCCTATTGATCAACAGTGATGGAATCCACACTGGTGATCAATTATTAGTTGAGAGGTGCCAGGTAGAGCATTAACAGTTCTGTCTATAATTTTAAAAAGAAATGAAGCAAAAAAAAAAAAGTATATAATTTGAAACTCCGTAGATGGTGTCAAATGTGGGCTAATTCTAAGGTGCAGAAGAGATATCAACATAATAGGAGAGAATAAAAAGGTGACATAGAAAAACATAAGTCAACACTGCAGCACAAACTTTCAGAATAGTAGCAAAATGTCATCCAGGACAAGGAGTCTTATTTACATCTAGTTTGGACAAGATTCTTCTGACCTCTTTCTGCTGAAACATTAAAGCAAGCATTGAATGTTAAGTGACTGGAGAGATGCATGGATATTTACAAGATCATCAGTGAGAATTGGAGTAAAAGTAAGAAGCCAGGAGATTAACTTTTCTCTGGATAACCATGAAATAGAATCAACCAAATGCAAAAGAGTGAAAACAGGATAAGACGAAACATTTAGCCAACAGCTTCCAACAAGATACCAGAAAGCAATTGTTTCAATATTGGAATACTGTTAGTTGGCATAATAACAACAAACTATAAAAACAGAGCAAAACTCACAGTAAAACATATTTATTGATTGAATTTTGGGCTACGTTTCTCAGGCATCTTTAGTACAGAATGGCAATCAAACAATAGCAGAAAATTCTAACAGGCATCACCTTAGTAGCTAATATAAGACAACTAAATTGGTCAATTTGAAAGTTTTATCACTTGGTTATATTATAAATTAAAGATGCCAAGAAATTATATTCTTGGTTTAATTCTTTATCTAAGTGTAAACAAATAAAAATTTGCACATGAAGTAACATCACAACTGGGATACTTGTATATAAAGGCTAATGACTTCACATTAATTGCCTTAATATTCCATAATGCAACACATATCCTTACGGATATGTATAATGCTATGCTTACACTTGGATAAAGGATTAAAACAAGAATATAATTTCTTGGCATCTTTAATTTATAATATAACCAAGTGAAAAAACTTTCAAACATCTTTCTCAAATCCAGAGTATTTTAGTAATAAGGCATGACACCTTTTGATTACTTGTGTATGGAAATATGACTTCTGCATTACTTCTGAGTCTGGTTCTCATTGACGAAGAAGTAAGACAGGTGACTAAGGTTTTAAAAGAGATGTTAGTGCTAATAAGATTTATTATTTCACCTCATACAGCAGAGGGAAATATTTAATTGTACTTAAAGATGTGGAAACAAGGGACAAACTATTACAGGGTTTTACTTTTGAAGGCAGCAAAGTTATTCCTGTAATGGTTGGGAGCCAGGTAAAAACAGTAAAAATCAAAAGATTTCCAATGGAATATATAGAGAACTGTAATGAAATTCTTATACATACATTCTTGAAATGGGGAAAGATTAGTAACATATGAAAGGGTTTATCAGGTGAAGATCCAAACTGTTTTTCTGGTGAGGTCACCTTCATAATGGATTTGAAGATGCCCGTACCAAATTTTGTCAACATCGGTACAACCCGAGTTTTAGTAAACTATCTGCCATCAGGACCTCCTTATCCATTGGGATGGGCTATAGCCCAGGGGCACCATTGATCCAAGGGTACTTAAGAACCAAGCAGCTTTTTTCTGTTGTGTGTATTTTTTTATTTTTATAAATATAAATAAATTACCTTTATTATATTTTATTATATATATTGTTGAATTAAATAAAAATGTGCAATGTCGATATATTTTTAAATATTTTTTTTTTACAATGAGTTTAATTAATTACATAAGGGTCAAAGCTGTATAACTGAGAGGAGACCTCCACATAGCCTTTAAAGGAATGTGGAGAACCGACCAGGGCTTCTGACCTAATGTCCAATCCTCACCTTCTTGTGGTGGTGCACCCTGTTGGGTATCTATTTTGATACTGAACGAACGAGGATGAGCTGAAAATTTTGGATTTAGCTGACCAAATTGTATTATTATTGGTTAAACCAAAATAAAAAATGATGGTACAACATGAAAAAATTTCATGCCAGCTGGGGGTTCGCCTGGTTAAACAAGGCCCCCCGTTGTTTTCGCCAGGGAACCAGGGCGAACAGCGAAAAGTCAGCTACTGGAACAAATCTGAAAACAAACCCCAACTCAACATCACCAGAGTTAAAGATCGGTACTATCAACGTAAGAAGCCTGAATGGCAAAGAAATGGAGCTAGCTGAGGAATTAGATAAGTACCAGATCGACATAATAGGGGTGACTGAAACAAAAAAGACCAAAATTGGTGAGATCTTTCTGAGCAATAAATACAAAATGTTATATTCAGGCAATGACAATCAAGGAAAAGAAGGAGTAGCCATAGTATTCAACACCAAATACGAGGCTAATTTGCTTCAATGGCAGGCAGTCTCAAGTAGAGTGATGTGGGCAAATATGAGAATGGGGAACTGGACAATGAGACTTATTTGTGCCTATGGTCCCACAGAAAGTTCTACTAAGGTAGAAGTGGAGGAATTTTTTGACGCTTTAGAAAAAGCAACTGACACAATGAAAAAGGAAAAGTTGGTCTTTGTTGGGGATCTAAATAGCAGAGTAGGAAATGATTGGGAGACATACAAAAATATTTTGGGAAAATTTGGAGAAAAGAGCAAAGCTAATAATAATGGCAAATATCTGTTGGATTTCTGCTCAGGACATGGACTGGTTATTACAAACACCATGTTCCAACATAAAAATGTGCACAAATTCACATGGAGAGAAGAGGCAAGGATTAAGAAAAGTGTCATTGACTATGTTATTGTTCATAGTGATGTTTTCTCCCTGGTGTAAGATACCAGAGTGTACAGAGGATTTGAAATTGGAAGCGGTCACTATTTAGTCTTGAACAAAATAAAATTGAATTTCATATTGAAAAGAAGAACATGTAAGAAAGTTTTAAAGTGAATAAAAGTTGAGCAGCTCTCAGATGTGAACTGTAGACTAAAATACACAAAGTTTATTGAAAAAAAAATGAAAGAGTTTGAGAACAGGAATCAAACCTTGGAGATTCAGTGGCAAGCCTTGAAGAAAGCCCTGATTGATTCAGCTAGAGAGGCATGTGGTGAAGTTGTCTGCAAGGATAGAAAAATTAGAACTCCATGGTGGACACAGGAAGGTAAAGAGGCAGTGAAGGAAAAGAATAAAGCATATCAAAAGTTCCTGGCAAATAAGTCAGCTTGTGCTCTTAGAGAATACCGAGACAAATGCAAGAATGCTAAACACTGAGTAAAAGTAGCTAAACAAAAGTCATGGGAGGACTTTGGCAAGAATATAGAAAATAAATATCAAGAAGGTGGCAAAACATTCTGAGGTTGTTGAAGAATCTTAGGAATGGAGAAAAGAGTGTTGTAAAAGGAGTTAGAGATGATAAAAGTGACATGAAAATGGGAGAAAAAGATATCCTTGAAGTATGGAGGAATTACTTTGAAAAACTGCTATATGAAACAAGCAGTGATGACAGCACAGTAGTAAAAAACACTGGCATGCAGTCAGGAATAGATATCCATACTTGAAGTAGAAAAAGCCATCAAAGGCTTGAAATGTGAAAAGGCAGCAGGAGTAGATGATATTCGATCAGAAATGCTGAAGTATGGTGGTATAAAAGTCTTACAGTGGCTGCACTGCATAGTTCAGAAAGCCTGGACAGAGGGACGAATTCCCGATGATTGGAGTAGAGCTCTCATAGTACCCATATATAAAAAGGGAAATAAAACTGAATGTGAAAATTACAGAGGTATTTCCCTACTAAGTGTTCCTGGCAAGATCTATGCAAGTATACTTGAGAAACAGTTGAGAAGAACTGTGGAAGAAAAGCTTGGTGAAGAACAAGCCGGATTCAGGCCAAATAGAGGTTGTGAGGATCAGATCTTCACTTTACGACAAATAGTCGAGAAAGCATGGGAATATAACAAAGATCTGTATTTAAGCTTTGTCGATTTGGAAAAGACATATGACAAGGTGCCAAGTGAGAAGCTATTCAATACGCTGCAGTTATATGGTGTCAATGGGACATTATATCAAGCAATACTTAGTCTTTATTTGAGTTGTAAGTCAGCAGTTAGAATTGAAGGAAGTACAGGAAGATGGTTTAATGTTAAATCTGGTGTGAGACATGGATGTACATTATCCCCTCTGTTATTCATTATCTATATGGATCATATTATGAAGGAAAGTGGTATTAAACATGATATCAGAATTGGAGATGTTAATGTCAGCTCTTTGCTTTATGCGAACGATTATACTTCTAAATAAATCTGCTACAAGTTTGCAAGATTCCCTGACTAAATTGAATAGCTGTTGTAATAGATATGGTATGAAGGTCAGCAATAAAAAGACAAAGACAATGAAAATAATCAGAATCATTGAAAATGTCAACTGTGTTGTGAATGGAGAACCTGTGGAACAAGTAAAACATTTCAGCTACTTAGGCACGATTTTTACTGAAGATGGTAAATTAAATATACAAATAGACAACAGAATCAGCAAAGCTGGTATGGTGGGAAGTCAATTGAATAAATTCACATGGAGTAAGAGAGAAATTAGTCGGAACACTAAATTAGCTGTATACAAGACAGTGTTCAAACCAGTTTTAACTTATGGATCTGAGAGCTGGGTCAGAAGTAAAACACTTGACCAAAGACTAGAGACCGCAGATATGAGAGTTCTGAGAAAGATTAGAGGCGTGAACAGATGGCATCAATGGCAATATCATATTAAAAATGAGGATATTAGGAAAGAACTTGACATTGTCAGCATTCAGGAATGCGTTAGCAGAGCTAATCTCAGGTGGTATGGTCACTTAAATAGAATGGGAGAGGAAAGATTAGCAAAACAGGTGTTTTCTGCCAGGTTGGCAGCAAAACGACCCAGAGGAAGACTAAAATATAGGTGGATTGATACAGTACAAAGTGCCTTAGATGATAGAAATATAAGATCTGATAATGTTGGGGTCTTGACAAGTAACAGACTGATTTAGAGGAAAATTGTAGATAGGAAGTTAGTAATGATGTAATTTTTTTCATGTAGTACTATCATAATCCTGTACACCCCTTGAGGGTACTTGGCAGGAATTTGATGATGATGATAATAATTTTTAGCCTTTTTAAATAAGGAATTGATTTTTATCAAGAATGCCATACAATGTGTTAGCAGCAGAATTTTTTAGTATTATTCTTTGTATTTCATCAACTCTGTAATGAAGTGTTTTCAATTCAATTCATGATAATTTAAAATGTAAGTTTGATTCACTTGTAGGCTGTGTTAGGGTCAATGTTCATAATGTTGTCTGGGAGAAAGATTAACTTGTCTTCAATATATCTAGCCATCCACTAGCACAGGATGAGCTTACTATTTTATCAAAAGGATTTTTTGTCACAGAATAGATAGAGGCCTTCAATCCTCATCTCCAAAAACAGGATATGGTTCGAATGTGTAACAATCCTTTTGAATGCTAAACCTCCTTGTCCTAATCTTTTTTTTTCTGAACTTATAACTCTGAAGTTGTTGAAGAAAAGCAATTTTATTATTTAAAAAAATGCGGTTAGCCTAGTGGCTATGCGCTTCGCAACCATATGCCTGGGGAAGGAGTGTCCTAGGTTCGATTCCCGTCGGTGACGTGAGGAGCTGAAGGATCTTCCTCAGCCATAGCCAAGTTAGCCAGTCTTGGGTGTGGACAGCAGGGTTTTTTCCCCAGTTTATTCTGGGGTTTTTCATCCGGCAAAGCAGGCAAACTGGCCTTGAGAACTCAACACTACAGGCCATAGGATACAGCGGGGCATAAGGCTGACCACCTTATCCTGTAAATGGAGTGAGGTCCGATGATCAATGGGCCCTCGACACCCAAGGTAAAAGAGGGTATAAGGAAGATGATGATGATGATGATGATGATGAAAAAAATTTTAAAAAAATGTTACAGACAAGCTAGCCAAATTAATGAACAAACACAACATAAAAGTAGCCTTCCTTCCTACGGAAAAAATCTCAAGATTCCTACATCCACCAAAACCACCTCATCATCCTCTTAAAAAACCAGGAGTCTACAAAATCCATTGCTCTTGCAGGATTTGCTACATAGGACAGACAGGAAGATCTGGAGAAATACGCATGGCTGAACACCAAAAAGACGTACAATACAAAAGAGAACAAAAAACAGGTCTTGCTTTCCATACCACTTTTCTATGTCATACATAGAAAACAACAGTTATATAAGAAAATTTAAAGAAGCTGCTAATATGTTAAAAAACCCAACCCAATGCAATAAAATCAATGTTTAATTCTCCATCAAGTGTGGTCAGCTCTAATAATAAATCTACCTCAATCTGAGCTTGGACTGTATGAACGAGAACAAGCACACGTGACATCGTCCAGTATTGTTCAACGTCAATAACATTATATATCTGCATTCTGTTATTTGAGTTTTATGAATAGCCAGACGGTTATGATTTGTATTTATTAATTCTCTTGTTAAAACTTTAAGTTATACTATTTACCCCGGAAGATGTAAATCCTACAATTTACGAAACTTGTTGGGAACTATTATTTCAGTGTTTTATATAACTGAATAATAAAAAAATGTGGTGTAATCACCAAAATATGTCTTTTGAACCAATTAGCCACAGAAGTTTACGCCTGCAATTTTATTATTACTAAAGTATACAAGAGAAAGACTGTTGTTCGAGAGATAGATCCCGGTATTGAGACTGCATGTTTATTAAATACAAACAGAATACGTGAAAACCAGACAAGTTTCGTAAGTCGTATGACTTACATCATCAGGGGCATTGGTGTATAAAAAGTTAAACACAACTAACAAAGATTAAATTCATAGTCCATTAGATATTTCTAACTGTAACATATTAAGATTCCTACTTCCACCGAAACTTTCACAACATCCCATAAAAAAACCAGGGATCTATCAAATCTATTGTTCTTGTGGCATTTGTTACATAGGCCAGATGGGAAGGTCAGGAGAAATCCATATGGCAGAATATAAAAAAGACATAGGAAAAAAGAAGAGAACACAAATCAGGCCTAGCTTTCCACATAACTTCCACTGGCCATAAAGTACTTTGGGAAAAAACGATCATGTCATATATTA
The DNA here is from genome assembly GCF_054136105.1 of Typopeltis vanoorti. NCBI lineage: Eukaryota > Metazoa > Arthropoda > Arachnida > Uropygi > Thelyphonidae > Typopeltis > Typopeltis vanoorti. Next base: position 5,003,795 of record NC_143565.1, on the reverse strand, counting down.
ATAAAAACAACTGTTTCACAAGGAAATTCAAGGAAGCAGCAAAAATGCTTAGAATTCCTACAGTGCAACAAAAACCAAGGTTTGATATTACACCAAGTGTGGTCGTCATTCATTCATAAAAAATCTAACTTCCTCAGATCTCGGACATAACACACATGAAGCACAGAATGTGACAACAAATAACAATGTTCCAACAAACATTCAGCAACAAATGTTTTAAATTTTTTCAATGTTATAGTTAAAAATATCTAATGGACTATGAATTTAATTTTTGTTAGCTGTGTTTAACTTTTTATATGCCAATGCCCCTGATGATGTAAGTCATACGACTTACGAAACTTGTTGGGTTTTCACGCATCCTATTCTTATTTAATAAACATGTGGTCTCAATATTGGAATCTATCTCTTGAACTACTGAACCACAGAAATCTTCGCAAACAGAGACTGTTGTTGTTCAAGATAAAAGAGAATATGATAGAAAAATATCGTTATTATTTCAACATTATTCTACCTCACATCTGATCCCACCAGTAGCCAAATGAATAGGCTTAATTCTCTTATTGATAATGTTTCTATTTGGGATGAACAACAAAAGAAAAAGCTATTTCAACATTATTCTACCTCACATCTGATCCCACCAGTAGCCAAATGAATAGGATTAATTCTCTTATTGATAATGTTTCTATTTGGGATGAACAACAAAAGAAAAAGCTTAGACCTTCTCTGCTCATCCACCTAGATTATATGGTTTACTTAAAGTTCAAAAAACTGCTCTTCCATTAAGACTGGCTGTATAGGATACCTTATAAGTTATTAAATACTTATCTAATTTATAATTAGTTTCAATTATACATTCAGTCTAAATGTTCATATCAGAGAAGCACAAAACAATAATTTACCATATGTCATTTTTCTAATGTTCAATGACACATGGATAAGAATACTCCACGATCATTCGATACATGGAAGAAATCAATACTAGATTGTGGTATGGGTAATTGCAGTGAGTTTAATGGTGATAGAAAATACCTTAGCATCTCTACCTGCTGGTTGGTTCAGTGAAGTTAGAAAAGGAAGTTCACAAGAGTTGTGAAAATATTCAAGAAAGATGGCTTCAATATTAGGAAAAATGGTCTGGAGAAAAATCAATATTTAAAGAACAGAAAGCGAAAGGTTCTGTATTGCTAATGGAGTAAAAAGCAAAAGTTTACTGTCTCTCTATTGCTCCATTAGCAAAAGTATTGTTAATGGAGCAAGGATTTACTGAGTCACTCATGACTCAGCAAATCCTTTGAATTTGAATAACAACAAGAAATTATTATATCGACTCAAAGGGATGTGTATTATTAGCTAAATTGTAAACATAGAGAAATACCTGCACATCAGTTGTAATTAAAAGTGAAACTTCCTCACTTTATGAAAAAATTTGTATTCTTTATTTAAGCACCTTATATTTAAGCTATTGTGATTAATTTGAGATTTCATTTTGTATGTCTTAAAAAAGAGGGATAATGCGATAGCGTGTGCAAAAAAGGGGCTGGCAGGTATAGCTTATTCGGAAAATCACGTAACCATGTATTCTATGAATCTGAATAAATCAGTTGAAAGTTTATTTTTCACTTGGTTAGAGTATAATAAATTTAGTTTAATCTTTTATCCAAGTGTGAGCAAACACAGTTTGCTCCTGAAAGTATCTTCAGGACTCGGGGTGAGGTGGTACAACACCAGGGAAACTCCTTGCAAAGGTGGAGCAAGCTACCAACACTCCTATCTCAGTATCTCCCATAATGCAAAACACATCTCCTTGCGGATATGTCTAATGTTATGAATTAAGGGAAGGGCCACTACCCAGACTAGTTTTGACCTTTATTGAGGTCTCTTCAGTGGGAGCCAAGCCCAAGTGGAGATACCAGGCAGAAGCATTAGCAGGTCATCTCTACCTATAGGAGTTGCCAAATGGTGTGCCACCCTTTTTTAATAAATTACTCTGGATTTAGAGAAAGATGTTGAAAGTTTATTTTTCACTTGGTTAGAGTATAATAAATTTAGTTTAATCCTGTCAACTCCTATAGGTAGAGATGCCCTGCTAATGCTTCTGCCTGGTATCTCCACTTGGGCTTGGCTCCCACTGAAGAGACCTCAATAAAGGTCGAAACTAGTCTGGGTAGTGGCCCTTCCCTTAATGCATAACATTAGACATATCCTCAAGGAGATGTGTTTTGCATTATGGGAGATACTGAGATAGGAGTGTTGGTAGCTTGCTCCACCTTTGCAAGGAGTTGCCCTGGTGTTGTACCACCTTACCCCCAGTCCTGAAGATACTTTCAGGTGCAAACTGTGTTTGCTCACACTTGGATAAAGGATTAAACTAAATTTATTATGAATATATCAGTGTCGTAGAAACAAAGGATAAGCCAAAGGGTGAAATTAGTAAGGATCGTGTGCAAAAAAGGGGCTGAAAAAGAGGGTGCTCTATAGGAGTATAAAAGGGGGTTCAGTCTGGAACACATTCTCTTGATCTCTTGTAGTATCGTTTTCCTGTTGGGTGGTTCGGAAGTTGGCGGGCAGTTTCGCGTGGGGGGGGGAGTGAAGTCTGTGATGTCAGGCGGCGAGCGTTCGTAAAGAAATGAAGCTGGATTCTATGCAAAGCTGAAGGTAAAAATTCCAGTCTAGCAGAATCAAGCCGTCGCTGAAAAGCTCCATCGAGTTGTTCCTGAAACGCAAAGATTTTGAGTACGTTTCCGGCAGAAAGAACGAAGATAGCGTGACCCCTACGTTGGTATAGACAGCCAAATAGATGAGAAATATCTAGACAACGTGGTGCAGAACGACGCGAAAAAAGTTGGTAAGGTGTGATTGCTCTAATTTTGTGTGAATGTTCATTAGAAGAAAGAAGATTGTTTACGATTGTGAAATTTAGAACTTTATATTATGGAACTCTGTGGACAGTCACTATTAAGAAAGTTAACCTCGTGTGTGAGTAAGAAGAATTGTTTAGGAGAGATGTTTTGTAACTCATATGTGATAGGATTAATTTGATGCGATATGAAAGGTAGAATTTAGCATCTCAGTAGCATTAGAATGGTTGGTAGTTTGTTCTTACGAGAAATACTACTGAAAGGAATATGCTTAACTTAACATCATTTGATTTATATCCCAATGTGTAATTACTGTGTTTAGCATGTCTTATAAGTTTTAATTAGTTCGAGTGTGTTAATCTCTTAGTTCGAGTTTATTTAGTATTGAACATAATTAAGTGTATGAGTTTGTATTGTGTTTTAGATATTCCAATAAACGTCATATTTTCCTGAACCTGAGTCATGCCTGATTACGATTCCAAATTACCACAAAAAAAAATAGAACCTATTTTGGCGGGAAGGATTTAGAGAGTGAATATAAAATATAGATTTAGGTCACAACTGCAATAAACTAGAATCTATATGGCAGTTAAATAAGATATTGTGTAAGAAAGCTAAGAATCTAGTATTGTCTCCCTGAGCAAGGATCTTGTCTGGTATAGGATACTGGCTGGCGCAGCAAAATATAAATTTGCCAGTATCCAAAGAGGAAACAATCCTAGATATAAAATAAGATTAAAGTAAGAGAAGAAAGAATAAATAACAAAAGATAAATATATAACAATAAAACACACTTTTTAACAGTATGCAATATGGGCTTGTGACACAGATAGAGCAGATGAATGATAGGTTTCAGAGAGAGAGAGAGAGAGAGAATATAATGTATGGAGGTACTGAGTCTAAAATGAAGGTAACTACTGTGGATACTACAAGGTTCTGTGCTTGGGCCATTGATGTTTAACTTGCATATTATATTAGGATTGGCTTGGATAGTAATGTAGAATTATTTGTTGCTGATGCAATGTTAGGGAAGGGTAACGATATATACATATATATATAGATAGATATCAGGGGCGAATATTCCAGTTTGCGGTGCTCATCCATGAAATATCAGTATCACCGATATTATATTTTTGCATTTATTTCCGTTAAAGACTTCCCCAATTGTTTGCAGACTTAAAATTGAACAAAAAATACTAATGCTTCATTGTCCTCTTCAAGAGCGTAATAAAGCATTAGGGTTTCATGAAGAGGGCACTTTTTGACGCATAAATATTGCGTCACATTCGCGTTAATAGCCTGAGTGTGCTTTCAAAATGCATACACCTTTGAGCCCTTCGAAAAGATGTAAAGGGGGGAGCAGCGAGTCAAATTCTTAGCTTTCTAGTATTTTTAAACCGATGAGAAAGCGTGGCTAGGTGAGCTAACATTTTGGGCTCTCCCAGCACCTAGTGTCTGCGATTGGTTATTGTGTCAACCAATTCAATTGAATGTTGTCACTTGTCATGAGTTGAGTGATTACTGTATCCAATGGCTGTATTACAAACAGCTGTTACACATGTTAAAGTGGAAATGAAAATTTGAAAGTGGATGTTAGTAGAAAAAAATCTAAATGTTTCTCTTGCTATGCGGTATAGCATCTGTTGAGGTTGCAAAGTTTTTTAATAGTATAGTCACATTTTTATTCTAGTCTTCGGAAACAACAGACAGTAAAAAAATATCTATTCCTGAATAAAAATGAATATTATGTGCATTATAAGATGTTGATCTACAACAAAATACCAGCATATATGAGATTGATAAGACAGAAGAACCGCTGATACTAAAAAAAAAAAAAAAAGCGAATGAATGTAGGATTCCCGAGAGTGGATAATTCCGATAATGATCAGATGTTATGTATACTGAGTCTCAGTAAAAAAAATAAAATTCCTGGAAAACGGAGTGAAATATACACAAACCAGAGAAATACGCATAACACGTGCAGCAAATTTTACGAGATGATTTGTTTCTCCATCAAACCATATTTATTCCTGAAATAATCTCTCTCTCTCTCTCTCTTCATAAGTTTTTTTTTAATTATGCCATCATAAATTCACTTATTCATGTTTAGACTTTATAGGATCATGCTATTCGCTCTACCCAGCAACTTATAGGACACACATATCACAAATGATAATTATTAATAATTCATTTAGCATTAGTGAAAGTGTTTCTACTCACTTATTCTTTCCTATTGTTACATGTCTTATAAATGATGGCTCACATATTTTCATCTTTGAGTATTTCAAATATACCAACCAAATATAGCATTCTCCTTCATTGTTGTTTTCTAATAAATTCTAAAATAGATTGTTCCCCACTCTAAGCAGAAGTATTCAAAGTTATCCTGCAATTAATTGCATTGGACCAATTAAGATGAGCGCTGATGCACTATGCCCTGTCAAAACTTTCATACATCGATAAAAAAGCAATCACACAGTCATTTTTTATTGCAGCAAATAACACATTCCTGGTTTTGGTTCATCTTTTTCTGATTTGTGAATTTAGTTTGCCCTCAGAGTCTAGTGAGTCACTGTGTGAAGTGTGAATTGTAAATTTACAGGGAAATAAATTTAAACAGAAAAATACATTTTAAAAAGGTGATTTAATTTAATTACTTATATTTAATTAGTAATTAAATTTAATTATTAATATGTAATTTAATATTATTTTACTTGTTAATTTTATGAGTTTTTGCTTTTACATTGAAATAATTTAATTTAGGATTAAGTAATTAGTTCATTTTAAATAAAATATGCCAGTCAATTTTTTTTTTATTTAAACTGAAATAATTTAATTTAGAATTAATTAATTAATTGACTTTTAAAATATGCCAGTCAATTTTTTATACATGAAATTGTTCTAAAAACTATTAATTCTGAATACTTTTTTTTTTCCGAAGAATTAAAGATCATTAAAATCGATGCAAAATGAAAATAATGTATTTATAGTTTACATCGACAAATAATTACATCAAATTAAAAAAAAAAAAAAGCGAAAAGACGTTTATTGATGTAATTATTTAACTAAATCAATAATTATAAAAATTTATTGATGTAATTATTTGTCTTCAAGCTTTTCCCCCTCCCCTTCCCCCTGGAAAATCCAATCATATGGCCATGCATATGGTCAAGACGTGAAATTTGTAGTGCAGGTTCCATAACTCCCAAGACAGCACACCCAACCGAAATGTGCACATGACACCACTGATAAATATATAGATAGACATACAATCTATATCTGTACAGTAGAGGTATTAAAGGTTGCCCACTTTCCGGTCCTCTTTACACAATTGCCATACACACCCCCCCCCCCTTCTGCACGGAGTAAACATGTTGCTTAGGGCATCCCACCCTAAACTTTCTTCTAAAGCATAACCCTGACAGCATATGATGATGATGTTACAGTTATGGCCTGCAAAGAGGATGATTTCTATAACATACAAACAGCATACCAACAATACTAAGCAGCATCAGGAGCCAAAGTAAATGTGCATAAAACCAACTTCCCTATGTCTGATCACTGGTCTGCAAAGGGAAACAAATACTTGGAAATTTACTTAAGAAACATGCCCTCTTACATGGATAAGAACTGGGATACATTCATTAGATGTTTCAAGCAAGTACTAGGAAAGTGGGTAGCAATATGAGTGTCTGCTTCCACAAAAGGGAGAGCAATAATTGTTTAACCAAATAGCTACCAGTGTCCTTTGACATATACTAAAGATTCTCACACCACCAGTGCAATGTATCAAACAAATACAGTCAACCATCTTCGATTCATATGGAACCAAACAAACTGGCTTTCCTACTCCAAACTAAGTACTTCTCTTAAAAAAGAAGCACAAAACTTGACTGCAATTGACTACAGGATAATAAAGTTCCATACTCGCTTTTTCCTTAATACCCTACAACAGGAACTGGTACACAAATGCACCACCAAATATACTTTCAGTTCTATAACTAGAGATCTCTCTTTATCCACAACCTTAAGAATGAAAAGGACTCATGAGCCAGTGAGTCTAACAAATTTCTACAAGGATGCCCTTCGAAGATGCAAGAAGTTAAACCTCCAGCACACAGTGAAGACAGCACTGCTTCCTGAAATCCTGATGAAGCCATCTTTCACAACACAAAGGAACCTCACTGAGAGAGAGAGAGATTTTCTTTCCTCCGTAGTGATGTGTGACGGTCTTGGGTGACTTTCTTCCTCCAAGCCTTACCTGGCCGAGAAGATACACACTGTGAAATCTGATTTTAACACCAAACTAATCTGTTCAGTTGCAGTTGTCTCCATACAGAAGAGGAATATTTCAATCTTGCATGCAGAGTTAAAAAACCATTCAATCTGCAACTACCACTTCATCACTGCAAAAGCAGCAGTATATCTATCTTTGATACACAAGACCAGATTATTATTATTATTATTTGACACCTCCAGGGAGTCCAAAGACTCATCGAGGGAGAGTGTGCCAACAGCATCGAACAATTGGTCTCCTTCCTACTAACAGCGCTCAAACTTACTTAACTGAGCCATTAGTAGCAGAGGCTCTACCAATCGACCAACCTTTGCCGGCTCAAAGGTTGGTCGATTGATAGCACAATAGTTTTGAGAGAGGTGGCTGACCATCTCCTTGCAGCCTTATAACAAAGGTGAGAAGTTGTACCTTACATGAGCATCATCACCATATGCAGAACGACACCCTAGACCTTTTCCACCAAGACTGGAATCCACAGAATCAACTCCTGGGCGACTGCACCGCAATCCACTTTCTGACATAGAAGTAATATCATTATTTCCCCCTCCCAAAAAAAGGGAGAAGAAAGAGTTCTGAAAATAGTTCAGGCACAAACTTGTTTGCTTACACTTGGATAAAGGATTAAACCAAGTATATAATTTCATGGTATCTTTAATTTATAGCATAACCGAGTGGGAAAACTTCCAAAAACTATTCTCTAATCCAGAGTATTTTAATAATAAGGCGTGACAGCTTTTGGCAACTTGTATATGAAAATAAGACTTCTGCATTACTTCAACCTTGGTATCATCTCTGGATCTGGCTCCCACTGATGAGACTTCAATAAAAGTCGAAACCGGTTTGGGTAGTGATCCTTCCCATAATGTATAGCATTATAGGGACGTGTTGATGGCAGGACTACGTTTGAAGAGCTCTGAAAGATAAGTTATTTAGTTCTAAAAAAAAATAGCATCAGTTTAAAAATTGTACCAGAATTATAGTATATTGCAGAGTTAATCTGTTTGCATTAAAAGTTGTTTTAATTAGTGTTAAATTAATATTTTAATAGGATACGATAGATATGTAGCATAGCACATGGCACCAATGAGAAGATAGACAATGGTGTCTAAATCATTGCTGTCTTTGTTTAAAAAATTTAACCAAAGGGAGTTCGTTCAGTGTAAAGTCTGTGGGATGTGTGCTTTTCTGAGAGCGGCTGGAGTTTGGTTCGATAATGATAGTGGTGGGAAAGTGTAAGGAAAGCGAGAATTTGAACTGTGTCTCAGGTCGCGAGATTGATGTAGTAGATGAAAGCCATAACGTGATAGAAAATAGTGATATGATAGGAATTTGCAATGTAGTGGCAGATAGTATTGAGAGCAGTGTTGAAAGTGAGAGTTGAAAGTGAAAGTAAAAGTACAGAGCAAGAGAATGGTTTATCGGATAAATTAAATGAAGAGTTAGTTGCAATGAGGGAGATTGCACAGTTGCGCGGAGTAATACATAGGGAAAAGCGGCAGCTGGAGCAATTACAAAATTGTTTACTGAGTGCATCAGTTAACAGAAAGAAGCAAATGTGTGATAAGAAAAATGAGAGCATGATCGGGAGTATAAGAAAAATGAAGGAGCGAGTGTTGTATGGCGATTCAATAGTAAGAGGTGTAATAGATGAGAGTTTGACAAAATCGTACTTACCGGGTGCGAAAATTACAGATGTGAGTGAGGCTATTAGAGCGCAAAAGCAGAGGGTGAAAGAAATGATAGTAGTGGCAGGAACGAATGATTTAAAAGATGAAAATTTTGCTATGAGAGAGGACTTGAAGGAATTACAAGAGGTAACAAAAGGAAAGAGTGAAAGAGTTAAGATAGTGAGTCTGTTGCTGTGGTATGACAGAGAAGAGTTTAGAAGGAGGGCCTCAATTGCAAATGACTTTATACACAGGTTATGCAGGAGGAGTGGTGTGGAGTGAGTTTGATGGGCGAAAGGACTTATACAAGATGGATGGTTTGCATTTGAATGGATTTGGTGTGTGGAAACTGGAAAAAGTGTTGTTGAATGAAGTGAAAGTGGATGTGCAAATTCAGGGAAACTAGAGCTATTAGGAGGGGGGGTGGATATGCAGACATCAGTGAGGCAGTTGAGTGTAAGAATGTGTATAATATGCCCGAGCTAGTACAAAGGACAACAAATCAGAATGGGATAGTTAGTATAAGGCATCAAGATAGGGGTGGGACTAGAAAAAGGAAGAATTTTTGGCCTTGGTTGGCTCTTCCTGTCCACTCTCACTAATGCCACAGGTTAGGTTAGGCATTAGTGAGATGGCTGACAGAAGATAATACAGCTAATGGAATAGAATGTGAAGGGTATAGTATGTTCAGGAGGGCCAGAGAGAAAAAAATGGGAGGAGGAGTGTTATTGATGATAGCTGATGAACTGCACCTAGGGAGAATAGAAGATGAACTGCAGGATAGTGAAAAGAGCACATTTTGAGGCTATTTAGTTTGAGATTTAGTTTGGGGTGTATGGAGAGGTAGCACCTTAGTATCGATGTCAGCCACTGATCTCAGGGTCAGGGTGTTGGGCTCTGGTCCTCACATACACTCAACTCTCACTTATGGCTCCAAGAAGTTGGTAGTGCACACCAGCAACCACACCCCGGTAAACTGCCTCGGCTGGCAGACTAAACTAAGTGAGGGTATCAGCAATATAGAATGCTGTAAATAGGGAATGTCACCCTTTATGTGCACGAAGTCTGGAATGGCCAAGATGGCAGAAGAATCAATACTGACTGATCAATGGCATCAAGGGCATGACAGCAAGATGTGCAACACATTGAGGGCACACTCCTGACATCTAAGGGATTTGTGGCCAGTCGTCGTGGAAGAGATCGGAGCCTCACCACGTATTTATCCATTGTCAACCATGAAACACACCATGTCACAATATGAAGTTAGAGATGTGGTTGAGACCCCTGCAACCATCAGCTCTTATAGCTACAGGGAAGAAGAGCTTGAAACCAGGAATTGTAAGACAAGAACTACTAAGGCAGTGTATGAAGATAATATCCCAAACCCTCCAGGGAGGATATTCTCAGATGTCCCTTGTCTGAAAACCAAGAGCAATCTCTTGAAAATAGTAACATGGAATGTCAGAACACTCTATGAGGCAGGCAAATTAGATAACCTACTCCAGGAATTAGAAGTGATGAAGGCCGATATTGCAGGTATCAGTGAAGTGAGGTGGACAGATATAGGCATAATAAGAAGAAAAAATCACACTATAATCTACTCTGGCTGCGACTTACACCTTAATGGAGTAGTGCTTGTCCTAAATAATAGAATTGCAAAATCTCTACAGGGATATTGGCCCATAAATGACAGAACTGCACAACCATTCAACCTGTATATCATCCAAGCATATGCACCAACCCAAGATCACCCAGATGAAGAGTTGGAACAATTTTATGAAGACATCCAAACTGCAATCCCCAGTGCTAAGTCAGATGATGTTATTATAATGATGGGCGACCTAAATGCAAAAGTGGGCTCAGAAAAAATCTCATTTTGCATGGGAAACCAAGGGCCTGGAATCAGAAATGAAAGAGGTGAAAGGTTAATTCAATTCTGTGAAACCAATGACCTAATAATTGCCAACACTTATTTTACTAATTTGTTGGAAACTCCGACAAAGTTCCGATGACGGTCAGACGACTGAAATGGTCTACACCCCGTTAACCGCTGTCCCAGTTTCCACATAAGTATACCCTTCCCCCCTTCATTCTCCCCCCCCCACAAAAATGCGGCCCTAAACAAAATAATATACAGTATATATATATTTATATATATATTATTAATAATAACCTGGGTTTCCAAACTTATTTTTCCGCATCAAAACACACACCCATGTTCCCCCCCCCTTCCCTCCCCTGTTTATAAACAACCGTCAGCAGGATCATGGAATTGGAAGGCATCGTAGAATCAAAACAAGGTATGTACAAAATTTTCCACCTCTTTTATTCTGCCATAATTGCCTCCTATACTCACCTATAATGCCCTAAAAATATATATACCCTTTTCTGAGTAATGATAGCCAATGTATTTAAATAAGGGACACTCCTAGGCTATAGTCGTAATTATATTAATAGTGTTTAAGAGGAGTAACATTGGAATTTTCCCAGAAACTATACTTAATAAAAATAAATGATACACAAAGTGGCTTCAAGGAAAATGTAGGTACAAGAGAAGGTATTTTCAATGTCAGATCATAGAAAGATATCTAGAAAAATAAAAAAGATGTGTACCTCTGCTTCATAGATTACAAAAAGGCATTCGACAATGTCCAACATGAACAATTAATTGAAATCCTTTCAAAAATAGGCATGGATGGAAAAGACATCAGGCTATTAACTAATCTTTACTGGGAACAGATTGCATCTTTGAGAATAAATAGAGAGACCTCAGAAGAATTCCCAGTTCAGAAAGGTGTGAGACAAGGCTGTGTCTTTTCTCCGATTCTCTTTAACCTGTACACAAAAGAAATATTTAATAAAATTAGTAACCTCAAAGGAATCACAGTAGGGGGCAGAAATATTAATAACCTAAGATAAGAGATGACACGGTTCTTCTAGCTGAAAACAAATATGACCTCAAAACTCTTATAGATGAAACCTCTTATAGCCTCAGTTTCAACTTTAAAAAGACAAAAATCATGATAATTTCAAGAGAAAAGAAAATACCAAAAATATGCATCAATATAAAAGGAAATAAATTAGAACAGGTGCAAAAATACATATACCTCGGACACTTGATCACAGAGAATGGCAAGACAGAAGATGAAATTAGAAAAAGGATTGAAATTGCAAGGTCAACTTTCAACAGTATGAAAAATCTACTGACATCTAGAGAATTAAATTTGAAAACAAGACTAAGAATCACCAAATGCTACATATGGTCTACATTATTATATGGAGTAGAGACATGGACACTCTCCAATCTGAGTGTGAAAAAACTGGAGGCCTTTGAAATGTGGATGCTGCGAAGAATTATGAGAATATCATGGAAAGACAAAAAGACAAATGAAGAGGTACTAGAGATGGCAGGCGTAAACAGGAGCCTGATGAAAGAAATTAAAAAGAGAAAAGTCAGATATTTTGGACATATTCTGAGATATAACTGCCTACAAAGGACACCTGTCGAAGGAACTGTTGAGGGGAAAGAGAAAGAGAGGAAGACAAAGACTGGAGTGGATGAAAAATATAGAAGACTGGACCTATCTCTCATATGAGGAATGCAGCAGAGAGGTGCAGAATAGGACATGGTGGGGACACATGATAGTCAATCTCCTGGAGGGAGAAGACACCTGACAGGACAGGACAGGAATTTGAGATTGAGACTAGCAGAACAAAATATACAGTTGGGTGCTGCTATAGACTAGGTGATGGAATAGATGGTGGAGATAGTATACATAAACAAATAGACGCAATGAGTGGAAGGAGGGTAATTATTATGAGGGATTTCAACTATGGTAACATTGATTGGAAGGAAAAGAGGATACATGGAAGGAAGGAATTGGATTTTATGTAGTTATTAAGGGATAACTACCTGAGACACATGTAATGGAATATACTAGGAGTTCGAGAGTGCTGGACCTAGTAATTGCATCTGAGAACTTGACTGTATTGAATATGACCACGTTGCCACCAATTGGTGAGAGTGATCATAAGGTCTTGAACTGGGAGGTGGCTAAATGCATGGAATTTTCAATTAAGACAGGGTACATATGGAATTACTGGGCTGGTAAGTATGACAAGTTTATGAGATTGGTTGGTTCAGTGCCATGGCATGTAAAACTGCAAGGGCTGGATGTTGATAGTGCATGGAAAGTAGTAAAGGAACGTTTGAAGGGTGTAATGGCTGACTGCATACCTAGAGTCTGGATAGTAAATCAAGTAGGAGTTAAATGGATGAATAACACCATTAAGCTTGAGCTGTAAAAAAAGAAACAACTGTGGAGGGAATTTAAGGAGAAATGTGACTTGCAGGCACATGAACAGTATAAAGCACAGACTAGAAGGGTAACGAGTGTGGTAAGAAAAGCAAAAGCGGATTATGAAAGGAAATTAGCCATGTACCCTCTCTTGTACCTTTGACCAAGCTAAAGAGAATCCCAAACAGTGTTTTCGATATGTTGCAAGTAAAAGAAAAAATGTATCTGCAGAATGATTTTAAAGAATGCCGATGGTAGGGAGGTAACCAAATCAGTTGATATAGTGGAATTACAGAGCGAGCACTTTTCAAGAGTATATCATCCAGGTGGTGACATTGAAAAAAATTAAGGAACCATTAGTTTATATGGGAATTGAGGTGAATAGTATATTACAAAACCTTAAATGTGAATACACCTGTGGGGTCGAATGGTATACCAGCTTGGGTCTTATGTGAAGCGGCTAAAGAATTGTCAGTGCCTTTGACCATTTTTGTTTAATTTAAGTCTCAGGTCTGGGTTAGTCCCGAGGGGGGGGGAAGAGGGGAAAATAGTTCCACTGCATAAAAGAGATTCCAAAAGTGCTGTAGCAAATTACCGACCGATCAGCATATCAGAAATCATTGTCAAGGTCTTGGAGAAAATAGTCAAGAGGAAAATACAGGATTGGATAGATGAAAATGGGATACTGTATGGGGGACAGCATGGTTTTGTGAAGGGTAGATCATGCCTCAGTAAATTTCTCACGTTTTATAACACAGTGACGGCTGAACTGGATAAGGGTAATGGGTTTACAGTGATTCTACTGGACCTCGCTAAGGCCTTTGACAGGATACCACATGGAATTCTAATCAGTCAACTGCAGCATATGGGGATGGATATATAGGGTTGGTGAGATGGATAGGAGGGGTGGTTTATTCACCCTCCTATCCATCTTCATTTTATTCAGATCGTTTATTCAGAGAGTAGTTTATTCAGGAGTAGAGTCCAAAAGACGACCTGTGACTAGTGGTGTGCAGCAGGGTTCTGTTCTTGGACCACTACTATTTAATTTGTTCATTAACGATATAGGAAAGAATCTGAGAGGAACTGTTCATTTGTTTGCTGATGATGCAAAGTTGGGTAGAGCAATAGTGAATACATATGATGTCAAAATTTTGCAGGATGATTTGGATAGATTGGAGGACTGGGCTAAGGAGAATGGATGCCAATTTAATGTGGCAAAGTGTAAGGTTATGCATTTTGGAGTGAAAAGATTAGCAGCAGTATACCACATTGGTGGAACTGTACTCCAGGAGATTGACGAGGCCAGGGATTTGGGAGTGTTGGTGGATAGGGAGTTGAAGTTTAGGGGGCATACTGCAAAAGTGGCTAAATCAGCTCATCAAATCACTTGGTTACTGAAGAATACTTTGCCGAGCAAAGCAAGCAAGTTATTGTTCCTCTGTATCAAGCCCGTCAATCTCCTGGAGTACAGTTCCACCAATGTGGTATACACAGATCTGGGTGCCAGGGTTTCTTCTTGAATGGGAGGAGGTGGAAAGGATCCAGAGGGGAGTGACCAAGATGATAGTAGGTCTATGGAATAAACATTACGAGAACAGGTTGAAGATTTGTGGGTTGCAGAAATTGGTGGAAAAGGGGTGATATGATTCAGACATTCAAATTACTGAAGGGGTTTCTATAAGATTAATTCAGAGGATATTTTTTAGAACAGGACTGGTGGTGGGAGGACTAGGGACCATCCATGGAAACTGGGCAAGAGTGTTAGAACTAGGTTTTTTACTTGGAAAGTGGTGAATGAATGGAATAAGCTGTCAGAGTCTGTTGTGGGTGCCATGACTGTGAATGAGTTCAAGGCAAAGTATGATAGATACTGTGTGGATGTTGAATAGTTGTTCTTGACATGATGTTTAGGGCCTCCCTCGATTAGTCTAAGGACTCCTTGGAGTTGCCCGTAATAATACTAATAATATTAAACATACCCATAAGGATATGTGCTTTGCATTATGAGATACTAAGGCAAGTTGTCCCAGTCCTGAAAATAGTTCAGCTGCAAAATTGTTTGTTGACACTTGGATAAAGTATTAAACCAAGTATATAATTTTTTGGTATCTTTAATTTATATTTAACAGTGTATATAATGATCATCTGTTACTTTCATGTACATGTAAATATGTAATATTGTTTTCTAGCAACTTATTTTCATGTAAGTTGCAATATCATGTTGTTATAACAACTGTTATTCTTATGTAACTTGTAATATTACGTTATCTCAATAATCAATGAGCATATAAACTCTCTGCCTGATTGCAGAGAAGCAAAGGTGGTTAATCTTGTACATAAACTTGTCATTTTTAAATAATAATAATAAATATGTTGGGTCATCGGAACAAACTGATTTTATGAGAAAATGACGAATATCTGTTTGATACTGCAAAGTGTAAAGATATATATTTAGGACTAAGGCTACTGCCAGCAGAATATTATATTAACAGTAATCTGCTACAAGTTGTCAATGAAACTCTCAAGACCTGGGATATGATGACAGTAGACAAAGGGTGAATATTTAAGGAGCCACACTGCTAAGGTGATTAATTCACTACAATGGTTAATTGGAACACTGAAGAGATAACAAACTTGTAGGAATAAGAAAGTTATTGTTCCACTTTACAAATGATAAGACTCCATCTTAACCACTGTGATCAGATATGGTCAACCCAGGTTCCAGGGTTGTAATTACACTTTACCCAAGGTGCTAGAGGGCTCTGGGGGCCACCTTCATTGTTTGGGTCCCCTTAAACAGGCCTAATTTTTCAGGTACCCCCTAAGGGCCTTGTATGCCTGTGCATAAGTACAGTCCTGCCAGGTTCAGAGGAAATGAGAAGACAATTAAAAAGATCCAACAGAGGAAAACCAAGATGATGTCTGCCCTATGGAATTATGCATATGAAGAAGACTGAGGGAAATGAGGTCTTCAAAATTTGAGTGATCAATGAGAGAAGAGATGTGATAGAGCAGTAGTAGTAGTAGTAAGGGGAGCTTACAAAGTAGAGACAAATTGGAATTTTTACAGCTTAGCAGAGTCATTCTTGGAAGGTGATAAGGGTGTGGTTAGGAAGCATGTGGAGTCCAGATTCTTCTAGTGACTTGTGCTGAGGATGCAAAATTGACTATCAGTGAATAGTTGTGAGTACGTCTTAGATGGAGGTTTTCCAAAAAAGGATATGACAGGTATTTATCTGCTATTGTGACTTAGAAATAGTCAAGATGTGGTCGTAACAAAGTCTTTTAAAGAGGGATAATAACTTCATAACTTATCTCTATTTGTGGATTTTTCAAATAAATAATCCAAAGGAGTCACTTAGCAATATGAGAAAGAGGTCAAAGTTTCAAAAGATTTCACTTATAAGATAGTAGTGGATGTAAAATTGAGGAACAAATTGAATTTTCAATTTCTTTATAGAGCTAGTCTAATTTAAAATACACATTTAAATAGTGCTGATAAAGTGTTATTTTTAAAGAGCATCCTATGCTCTTTAAAAATATCACTTTTAATTTGTCCATTCCCAATATAATTTTCATTATTTCCTTCTAACCTTGGTAGTCTGTCCTGTTCAAATTTCAGAAGTGTTTCAGTTTACTGTCTACCAATATGCAGGATAACATTAGGTACATTCACTTGATAAATATTTACTTTACATTACCCAACTGTTAACTTAAGTGATTAAATGGATAGCATCTTTCCTTTTCAGCTAACAAGCAATGGGCGCAAAATCCCACAGTGTATATATTTGTGAGTCATCAGTGGTGGTAGTTTCACAATTTCATTCATCTATCACCTAAAGACATTCACACAAACATCAGTACCAGCAGTGAAATTTAAAACCACCACTTAATGGTTGGAGAGTAGTGATGGTACCAATTTGGACAACCATGACATCACCAACTAGCTAAAAAATTACTAATTTATTCAAATTAATAAATTATTTGCAATTGCAAAAACCCTAAAATTAGAACCTTACCTGGCTGAATGGTTTCAATAGGAACAGAAACTCCACTAAGACTCACTAAATCATGAACAGGGCTTTTGGACAATGATGTTATGTCTGTGTTTGAAAATGAATTTGACTCATTAGTGGGTGCAAAACTTGAGGAGCCTAATACAGAAGGATGATGAGGAGGAGGCGAATGAGATGCTGAATGATGATGAGGTTTCTGCTGTTGCTGTTTCTGAAGTTGACTTAAGGGAATTTTCTGAGGTGTGCTATTATAAAAAACAAAGTTTTAAGTTTTCATTATGAAATAAATATACACATTTATATATATACAGGGTGTTCGGGATAAATTTGACAGTTTCGTAAGGAAAAAGAAAATCTTCTTTGTATCTATTAAATTTAATGAATTGACAAAAAAACATTACAGGCAGAGTTAATTACAATACTATCAACAAGATTTACTCAAAATAACCACCATTAGCATCGATCACAGCTTCAATTCTGCTTCGGAACCTCGAACAAGCTGATGCTACAGTCTCCCTGGGAAGGGCCGCAAAAACTGTTTTAATTTTATCCATTAACTGGGCTTTTGTATTACTGGAAGTGCGATTGGTGTCTTTTTCAACTGCGCCCCATACAAAATAATCCATGGGGTTAAGGTCTGGGGAGTTTGGAGGCCAAACATTTGGACTGGTGAAGTCGTAGAAATTTTCAGACAACCATTTTTGACTTTTCCCAGAGGTGTGGCAAGGGGCCGAATCCTGCTGCCATACATACGGCCTACCATTGGCTACCCTTGTTATCCAGGGCTTGACTACAGTTAGCAACTCCACGAACAAAGCCCGAATTCCAATGCCAGGGTTCTTCAACACCTGTTCCTGCAGATTTGCGAGGAATTCTGCTGTACGAACGCAATCAGATCGTCTGCTAGGGATCTTTCTTCTTGCTACATCCTCGTAGTCACCATTGCAAGTCTCTAGTTCATGCCTGATTGTTTTTACTGTATTCAGGGAGCATTGGGCAGCAGTCGTAATATCCTTATTTTGATGGCGGGCACGAATCATCATGATACAAGTTATTCTCTTCCATGATTCAGGTGGGTTCCAGCTAGCCATCCTTTCTGACATCTTGTATATGAATGAAGAAGGGTCCAAACTTTTAAATGAAGAGAAGTGTGTGTTAATACATGTAACTTACGGAAAAATATAATTAATTATAAATATGTCAAATTTATCCCGAACACCCTGTATATATGTCAGTTAATGGGCACAGATGGATATACATAACTAGAAATTATTTTGAATATTTCATTATTTTATCCTAGTAAAGGAAGGTGAGGGTTTGCAGAATAGCACAAGTCAGGACACCCTCTAATAGCAATCAGGAGAGGTGTCACACTATATGTTAAGATATTTAAAAACTTCCTAAAGTACTAATAGAAGAGATCTACCACTGGTAAATAAGGACATGATGATTAAGACATTCTCTTTTACATTGTATAATGTTACATCATCATCATCAAATTCCTGATATCCTCAGGAGGTGTAAATTATAGTATGATAGTAACATGAAAAAGTTACATCATTACTTACGTCCACAATTTGATCTGTTATCTGTCAAGACTCCAACATCATCAGATCTTATATTTCTGTGTTCTAAGGCACTTTTTACTATATTAATCCACCTACATCTTCGTCTTCCTCTGGTCTTTTCCTGACAACCTGGAAAAGAATGCTTGTTTTGCTAATCTTTCCTCTCTTATTCTGCTTAAGCGACCATACTACCTGAGATTAGCTCTCTACTAAGACATACTTGAATTCTAGCAATGGCAAGTTCTTTCCTAATATTGTTATTTTTAATGTGATACCACCATTGATGCCATCTGTTCACTCTACTAATCTTTCTCAGAATTCTCATATCTGTGGTCTCCAGGCTTTGATCAAGTGTTTTATTTCTAACCCAGCTCCCAGATCCTAAAGTTAAAATTGGTTTGAACACTGATTTGTATATAGCTAGTTTAGTGTTTTGACTACTTTCCCTCTTATTCCATATACATTTATTCAGCTGACTTCTTACCATACCAGCTTTACTAATTCTGTTGTATATTTTCATATTTGGATAAGTACCAGATGGATATAATAGGGGTGACTGAATCAAAAAAGACAAAAACTGGTGAGATCTTTCTGAGCAATAAATACAAAATGTTATATTCAGGCAATGAAAATCAAGGAAAAGAATGACAGCCATAGTATTCAACACTAAATATGAGGCTAATCTTGAATGGCATGCAATTTCAAGGAGAGTGTGCTCTCACCCATGTTCTTCCTCCTTTACGTAAATGACCTTCTCTGTCTTCAAACCCTATTCATAGCTTCAATGATGACAGTACTCCTCGTTACTACAGGGTTTCTCAAATGATAGAAGCCTCGAGATCTGCCTTAACCAATGACTTAAACACTAATCTCCTCAAACGGGATGAAGATAACTTAGTAAACTTCAATGCCATAAAAACTCAGGCCTGTCTTATTACCTGCAAGAAAGATCCTACTTCACCCCTATTTTGATACTGTTCCAATTTTTTTTCAAGATCAGCGTTCTTTTAATGGGCTGACTGTCATATCCAGTTTATCCCAGCACAAATATATTACATATATAACCTCTCAGCCTCTAAATAGCTTGGTGTTCTTGTCTGTTCAAAACATTACTTTTTTTCCTCTCAACTCCTAACATTTATAAGTTTCAGATCTGACCAACCTTAGAATATTGCTCCCAAATTTGGGATTGTGCACCAAGGCCTCCCTAAGAATTCTTGATGATATTCAGAAGATGACAATCTACTTAATAGATGACCCTTCCCTCAGAGGCTCCTTTCAGTCACTTTATGACAACTTAATTAGAAAAAAAAACATTAGTACGTAATCTGATGTTGGTATTTTAAGGACAACTCCATTCTATTCCATAAACCTAGCTTTGCAACAGGAGTCCTTGTGGCATCAAGGCCTCCTGTTGGCAAGCTGCCATCTTATGGTCTTCTTCCTGCACTCTGTGATGGATTACTAGCTTCCTCTCATCAGATTTCTCCATCAATGCTGGAGTGCCCCAGGCTTCTGCTTAAGTGCCACATTCCAGTCTTTCAATATATCAAACTTCAGGAGCTACATGATGTATTATCAGATTTTTTATATATTGAAAAGCTAGAATGTAGTACTTAAGCAGAAGCTTGGGGCACTCCAGCATTGATGGAGAAATCTGATGAGAGCAAGCCCTCTACCATGACATACCACCACTGTGAAAAGCGCAGTGAGGAAGCTGATAATCCATCACAGGGTGCAGGAGGGAGACCATAAGATGTCAGCTTGTTCAGGAGAGGGATAAACTTGATGGCACATGAATAAATGCTTTTGAAATATCAAGAGTGATAATGATAACAAGAATTTATCCAAATCATTCCATAGCCTGTGAATAAAGGTGGAAAAGATTAGCTAGGATGTTGGCTGTAGAATGAGAAAGGCAGAATCCATATTGATGACTGCAAATTAACTGATGAGTTTCCAGGTAATGAAGAACTAGTTGTAGATAACCTTCTCCTTTTAAAAGTACTGATATGAGAGCAAGGGAAGACTGTTAGATTGCTGACTTTTGTCCTTTTGGGTACAGGATGCAGGCTGCTTCCATGCTGTTGGGTATTCCTGATATATATATATCCTGAAGAGGTGTACAGGATATGACAATACTACATGAAAAATTACATCATTACTAACTTCCTATCTACAATTTTCCTCCAAATCAATCTGTTACCTGTCAAAGCTACAACATTGTCAGATCTTATATTTATATATCTATCTTCTAAGCCACTTTTTACTGTATCAATTCACCTATATCTTGATCTTCCTCTGGGTCTTTTTCCTGCCAACCTGGCAGAGAACACTTGTTTGGCTAATCTTTCCTCACCCATTGTTAGATCCGGAATGAAGGAATCTTGCAAAGAAATCATTCATTCAGAATCTAACATACTAATAATTTACTAACAAAGAGAAATACCTGCACATCAGCTGAAATCAAAAGTGAAACTTCTTCACTTTATGTATAATATTGCAATTTTTATCTTATGTTCCATGTATTTTAATCTGTTGTCATTATACTAAGATCGAATTAGAAAATGTTTTAAAGGAAGAATTTTGTTAATATTAATTTTAAGCCTCACTTAAGCTGTATAGAACAACTGTGAGTCACCAGATAGTTACTAAGTAATAATTCTTAAAGTATACAAGTACACGTGTCAAGCGTAACGCCGGCGGCAGTAACTTAAGCGGAACGTACGTCGACGCGTATTCCGTGAATACAAGGGCATAATAGCGTCGGGAGAGCAAGGGATGAACCCAAGGGGAGAAAAGATATAGGTTGTGTGCAAAGGGGACTGAGAAAAAAGAGGGCATTGGAAGAAGAATGGGGAAGCGCCGTATCGGGGCACTCTCTTGTCGTATCGTTTTCCTGCTTGGTGGTTCGGAAATTAGCGGGTAGTTTCATGTAGGGGGGGTATGAAGTCTGTGATAAGTTGTCGGATAGCAAGCTTTCTTGAGAATGGAGTAGGATTCTATGCAGAGCTGAAGGTAAAATTTCCAGTCCTAGAAGAATCAAGCCGTCGCTAAAAAGTCCCATCGAAATGTATCCTGAAACACAGAGATTCGAGTCCGTTTTCGGCAGAAATCATGATGTTAGCGTAACCCCTACATTAGCGTAAGGACAGCCAATAGACAAGAAGCAACCAGACGTACACATGGTGCTGAAAGACGCGGGAAAAAGTTTGGTAAAGTAAAATTACTCTATTTGGTGTATAATATTCCTCAGAAGAGAGAAGATTATATGTGTATATAAATCAAGAACATTTTCTAGAGAACTTTGTGGACAGTCTCTAATTAGAAGGTTAACAATTCTTCTTACTCTCCTTTGAGAGTAAGAAGAATTGTTTAGAAGAGATCCTTTGTGTTGTTTGTGATAGAATTAACTTAACGAGATTAGAATTGTGGAATTTTAGTAACTGAGTAACATTAGAATGTTTGTTTATATTATCTTATGAATAGCATTGCAGAAAGGCAATTTAACTTAACCTCGTATCATATGCAATCTATCCCAATTTTCAATTACTGTGTTTTACAATGTTTTTAACCTTTGATTTAATTTAGAGTATGTTAATTTCTTAACTCGATTTTTTTTTTATTTAGTATTGAGTCAAATTGAGTGTATGAATTTTTGTGTATTCTGTTTGGATATTCCAATAAACATGTCATATTTACCTAAACCTGAGTCATGCCTGATTACGATTCCAAACTACCACTTATAAAAATAGAACCTATTTTGGCGGGAAGGAATTAGGAAGTGTATATAATTATAGATTTAGGTCACAACTGCAATAATCTGAATCTATACGGTAGTGTAAAGTAGATCATTGTGTAAGAATGCCTCAGAATCTAGAATTGTTTCCCTGAGTAAGGATCCTTTTCTGCTATAGGATACTGGCTGGCGCAGCAAAATATAAATTTGCCAGTATCCGAAGAGGAAACAATCCTAGATGTAAGCATATTAGGCACGATATCTGAAGAAGTAAATAGTGATAGAAAGATAGAAAAGGAAGATATAAAGCAGTAAAATAAAGAGAAAGCAACTACATAACATTAGAGCAGCTGATAGGATTTAATGGAATAAGGTTTTAAATAGGAAAGAATTTAATCAAGTAACAAACTAAATAAGTATAAATTAAGAATAAATAACTATAAATAAAAATATATAATACCATACCACCTGAGATAAGCTCTGCTAACGCATTCCTGGATGCTGAAAATGTCAACTTCTTTCCTAATATTCTTGTTTTTAATATGATATTGCCATTGATGCTATCTGTTCAAGCCCCAATCTTCCTCAGGACTCGCATATCTGCAGTCTTTTCTCTTTGGTCAAGTGTTTTACTTCTGAACCAGCTTTCAGATCCATAAGTTAAAATTGGCTTCAATACTGTCTTGTATATAGCTAATTTAGAGTTTTGGGTAATTTCTTTCTTATTCCACATAAATTTATTCATTTGACTTCCTACCATATCAGCTTTGTTGATTCTGTTGTCTATTTCCATATTTAATTTACAATTTTCACTAAAAATCATGAAATGTTTTACTTGTTCTATAGGTTCTCTATGCACACTGCAGTTGCTATTTTCAATGTATCTGCCTATCTTCATTGTCTTTGTCTTATTATTGCTGACCTTCATACCATAAATATTACAACAGTTATTCACTTTTGTCAGGGAATCTTGCAGACTTGTAGCGGATTTATTTAGAAGTCTAACATTATCCACATAAAGCAAGGAGCTGATATTAACATCTCCAATTTTGATATTAGGTTTAATACCACTTTCCTTCATAACGAGATCTATATAGATAATGAATAATAGAGGGGATAATTTACATCCTTGTCTGACACCAGATTTAACATTAAGCCACCTTCCTGTACTTCCTTCAATTCTAACTACTGACTTACAATTCAAATAAAGACTAAGTATTACTTGATATAATGCCCCATTGACACCATATAAATGTAGCGTTTTGAATAGCTTCTGTCTTGGCACCTTGTCATATGCCTTTTCCAGATCTACAAAACTTAAATACAGATCTTTGTTATATTCCCATGATTTTTTGACTATCTGTCGTAAAGTGAAAATCTGATCCTGACAGCCTCTGTTTGACCTGAATCCAGCTTGTTCTTCTCCAAGCTTCTCTTCCACAATCCTTCTCAACAGTTTTTCAAGTATACTTGCATATATATCTTACCAGGAACACTCAGTAGAGAAATACTTCTGTAATTCTCACATTCAGTTCTATTTACCTTTTTATATGTGGGTACTACTCCAACATTGGAAATTCGTCCCTCTGTCCAGGCCTTCTGAACTATGCAGTGCAGCCACTGTAAGACTTTTATACCTCCATACTTCAGCATTTCTGGTCAAATATCATCACTCCTGCTGACTTTCCACATTTCAGGCTTTTGATGGCTTTTTCTACTTCACGTATGGATATGTATTCCTGACTGCATGCCTGGTCAGTATTTTTCTACCACTGTGCTGTCATCACTGCTTGTTTCGTTTAGCAATTTTTCGAAGTAATTACTTCATACTTCAAGGATATCTTTTTCTCCTGTTTTCATGTCACCTTTATCATCTCTAATTCCTTTTACAGCACTCTTTCCTCCATTTCTGAGCTTCTTCAAGAACTTCCAGAATATCTTGCCATTTCTTGATATTTAGTAAGAACATAGAAAATTCTTACTAAATTCCTCCCATGACTTTTGTTTAACTAGTTTTACAGTGTTTAGTTTTTCTTACATTTGTCTCTGTATTCTCTAAGAGCAAAAGATGATTTATTTGCCAGGAACTTTTGATAAGCTTTCTTCTTTTCTTTCACTGCTTCTTTAATTTCCTGTATCCACCATGGAGTTCTGATATTTCTATCCTCACAGACGATCTCACCACCTGTCTCTCCAGCTGAATCAATCAGTGTTTTCTTCGGGGATTGCCACTGAAAGATTTAGTTGCTGTTCTCAAAATCTTTCATTTTTTCCTCAATCATGTTTGTGTATTTTAGTCTACAGTTCATATCTGAGAGCTGCTCAACTTTTATTCACTTTAAAACTTTCTTACATGTTCTTCTTTTTAATATGAAATTCAATTTTATCTTGCTCAAGACTAAATAGTGATCACTTTCAATTTCAAATCCTCTGTATACTCCAGTGTCCTGCACCACGGAGAAAACATGACTATCAACAATAACACAGTCAATGAGACTTTTCTTATTCCTTGCTTCTTCTCTCCATGTGAATTTGTGCACATTTTTATTTTGGAACATTGTGTTAGTAATAACCAATCCATGTTCTGAGCAGAAATCCAACAGGTTTTTGCCATTATTATTAGGTTTGCTCTTTTCTCCAAATTTTTCCAGTATATTTTTGTACGCGTGACAATTATTTCTTACTCTGCTATTTATATCCCCAACAGGGACAAACTTTTCCTTTTTCATTGTGTGAGTTGCTTTCTCTAAAGCCTCAAAAAATTCCTCCACTTCTATCTTAGTAGAACCTTCTGTGAGACCATAGGCACAAATAAGCCTCATTGTCCAGTTCCCCATTCTCATATTTGCCCACATTACTCTACTTGAGACTGCCTGCCCATTCAAGGAGATTAGCCTTGTATTCAGCATTGAATACTATGCTTACTCCTTCTTTTTCTTGATTGTCATTGCCTGAATATAACATTTTGTATTTATTGCTCAGAAAGATCTCACCAGTTTTTGCCTATTTTTGTTTCAGTCACCCCTATTATGTCAATCTGGTAATTATCCAATTCCTCAGCTAGCTCCATTTCTTTGTCATTCAGGCTTCTTATGTTGATATTACTGATCTTGAACTCTGGTGCTGTTGAGTTGGGGTGCGTTTTAGGATTTGTTCCAGCAGCTGACTTTTCACTGTTTACACTGGTTCCCTGGCAAAAACAATATGGGGGAAGGGCTTGTTTAACCAGGAGACACCCCAGCCGGCATGACATTCTGTCATGTCGTACCATCATCTTATATTTTGGTTTAAGCCAATAAGAATACAATTCGGTCGGCTAAATTCCAAATTACCAGCCCATCTTTCGTTTGTTCAGTATCCAGGTAGATACCTAACAGGGTGCACCACGAAAAGGTGAGGATTGGACATTAGGTCAGAACCCCTGATCGTTTCTCCGCATTCCTTTAAAGGCTATGTGGAGGTCTCTTCTCAGTTATATAGCTTTGACCCTCAAGCACTCCTTGGTGTTTCATGCCGAATATAGAAATACCAGATGGTATTTCTCCAGCAGAACTGGAGAAATACCATCTGGAGCAGGAGCCTTATTAGTATAGAGTTTAATCAAGACATCAGGAAAACATCAAGATTTTCCTGATGACCTTCTGGCAGAAGTTCAGAGGAGGCATGCAGCGGGCAGATTGTTGTAGTTGTAGAAGTGACCATGCATCTGACTTGATGGATTATCAACCACATTCAACTTCATATCCATGTTATTTCACCTGTATAAAAATGGTATTTTAATTTCATCAATTTCAATGAAAATGAAACAGTGCACTTTATTTCTGTAATTTCCATGATAAGTAAATCTGCCATGGCAAGTAAGGTGGTTAAAAACAGACAGTACTGGTAAAGAGGCAGGCATCATAACAAAAGTTCTTGGCAAGAAAGTCAGCAAGTGCCCACTGATGGAATATAAACAAAAATTTAAAAAAAAAAAGCCATTATTAATAAAAGTAGCAAAATATTTTTTGCAACATAACATTATGGGGGCTATGCTAAGAAGTGGAGTGCAAAGTAGAATAAAGGTTTCTGACATTTTTTTTACCTCCTTCAAAATCAAATATATGCTTCTGAGTGTCTTCCTTCTCGTGGATCTGCTTTAATAATTTTTTATCGAAACATCAATAATATGCTTCAGTTTTCTATATCCTTTATTGATATGGATTCCTTTTGTAGTACTCCTTCTTCCATGTTTAATCTTTCTAAGTAGTCCCAAATATATTTAGAGAAGAATAGACATCTGCAAGTTGTCCAACTGTGTCAGGCAGACAGACTGCAGACAACACAATACAAAAGAACAAACATGTTAGATTATTATTATGTCTGTACACGAATGCTAGGAGTATCAGAAACAAAGGAATAGAGTTTGTTGCCTTAGTCAATATGTTGCAACCTCAGATTGTAAGTATTAGTGAGACCTGGCTATCAGAACCAGACCTACTGGTATCGAGTGTCAAGGGTACAATATTTTTAGGAAGGATAGGGAGGATAGGAGAGGAAGGGGCATGCTGCTAATGATATTGGATGACATGAATCTAGTTAGAGTTGAGACCTATGATTGTAGTACTACTACTAACAATATTTCATGTGGCAGCGAGTTTGAAGCCATCTGGTGTGAGGTGGAATCTAACAAGATCAATTACATAGTGGGGTGTTATTACAGACCTGGTGGATCGGTTGCTAGCAATGAAGAAATGCATCACCAAATAGAAAAGATGAGAATGAAAAGAGTAATTATAATGGGAGAGTATTCAAAGTGAAGTGGATATTGAATACCACATTATTTCTTAGCCGAATAAGAAACTCAAAAATAGGAAATGTCATCTAACAGTTTCATGCCGAATATAGAAAACTATATAAAGTTCAGTGAGACCAAGCGCAAGCCAACACCTGGATATTGAATACCACATTATGAAGCCTGTTGGCTCTTATTTCAGTAATAATGGGAGACTTTAATTATCCAAATATTGATCGGGTAGCAGTAGAATCTCATGAGAAGAATGAAAATGCATTTACTGAGCTATTGTGGGAGAACTTCCTCAAGCAGCATGTGACAGAAGGAACTCTAGGACAAAGAGTGTTACATTTGATTATAGTGTCAGAGTGCGTTTCAGTTAAAGTCCTAACTATTCTGCCTCTGGTTGGTGACAGTGATCATGCAGTACTAACTTGGGAAGTGACTAAGTTTAAGGTGTGGAGGTCTTGGAATTCCACAACATCAGCATGCAGCTTTTCCTGAATGTTCCATTCAGAAAAAGTTACATGCTGAACTACAAAGCAGGAAATTATGACCAACTGAGGAGTATACTGAGTATACTCCTCAGTTGGTCATAATATATATATATATATATATCAGTTGCTGGATGGAAAGAATATCGATAACGCATGGGAAGCATTTAAACAATACTTGATGTGATATCAGAATGTGTAACGAGAGTTCGAGAATAAATAGGGTAGGAGTCAAATGGATGTGTAATCTTATTAAGCAAGAGATTCATAAGAAAAGGACGATGTGGAAGGAATACCGTGTGCATAAGGATGATGAACATTATAAACAGCAGGCTAGAATAGTCACAACTGTTGTACGGAAAGCAACGACTCAGTATGAAAGAAATTGACTCTGCATGCTAAAGAAAACCCACAAGAATTCTATCGATATGCTGCAAGTAAAAGAAAGAATGAATATGAAAGAATAACTGATGAGAAGAGGATGACAAGATGCAGACGAAGTTCTTCAATTAATTAGTGTGCATTTTGTTAAAAGTTACCAACTTGGTGTAAGCAACACTGAGCTCACTGTTACCTCTTCACTAGATGAAGAAACGCAGGTGTATGAGGACGAGGTATTAGAGCTGTTACACATATTGAATAAGAATTCAGCAATAGGGACTAATGGGATACCAGCACATGTGCTAAAAGAGTGTTCAGCTGAACTGACCAATTCCTTTGACCAGGCTATTTAATACAAGTCTCAAAACAGGGAATATTTCACAGCCATCTATCCTATAAAAAGCCTTTCTTTTTCTACTCTTCTGCCTAAGACGGGTTGATTCTTCTCTTGAGCAAGATCTTCAAGTCTTCTCTATTCCTTGCTGTTCGAAAAAGTTCCTTATATGTTCTGCATCCAGAAATGTTCTTTATTAATTTCAACCAGGTAATTCTTGGTCTTCTTTTCTCAGTTGGAGTATTGATTAGGATTAGAAAGTCTGTCTGCATCCATGTGTACAGTGTGACCAAACCATCTCAGTTCTTTTCTAATTTTTTCTATTATTGTCTTTTTATACGATTATTCTTGTCTGACTGTACTATTTGTTTTCTTTTCTATCCAACTTGTTCTATTTATTTTTCTTAAGCATTTCATTTCAAATGTCAGCAGTTTTGTCTCCTCTCTTTTCTTAACTGTCCACGCTTCTGCTCCATAGATGCCTGTTGGTATAATTATTGACTCATATAATTTGATTTTGGCTTGCTTAGATATCTTGTTTGTTTTCCAGATTTTCTGTAATTTTCCCATGGTGATCCAGCCTATCTCTATTCTGTGTTTGATTGTTTTGAGTTCATCTATTGTTTCTGTTAGTTTTGATCCAAGATATATGAAGTTGTCTACTTGTTCTATTTGTTCTCCACTTAGGGTGACTGAGATGGTAGTTCTGTTCCTCCCTATTTTCATCACTTTTGTCTTTTGTATATTTATGGTCATGTCATATGTTTTACAGGTTTCATTTAGCTTGTTTATCAACCTTTGTAGTTCATTTGGGGCTCTTGCAATAAGGACGAGATCATTCGCATATTTGATATTATTTATGTTTAAACCATTGACATTGATTCCAGGCTCATTGTCTATTGCCTTCTTTACAACTTCATCTAGATATATGTTGAATAGGCATTGCTCCTTTTTGGATCTCTATGGGTTCTGTTTTGAGTGTGTCCTTTTAAAATTATTGCATTTGTCTTAGAGTAATATTTTATCAGAAACTGTATTATATATTTGCCTATTGCTTTTTCTTGTAGAACTTTAAGAAGGATTTCTCTGTTGATGCTATCGAAAGCTTATTTAAAGTCCACAAAACGACAATATAGTTCTTTATGGTCTTCTCAGCTGAGCTCTGCTAGTTGGTGCAATGTGAAAATCTGGTCTATTGTTGAATAGTTTCCTAGGCAACCAGCTTGTTCTATGCCTATCAGTTCTTCATAGGTGTTTTTTAATCTATTTTGTATAATTCTTACAAATATTTTATAGGTGTGGGAGAGTAAATTGATTGGTCTGTAATTTCTGCAGTCTCTTTTGTCTCCTTTCTTGTATATTGGGATGATCTTTCCAGTTCTCCAGTCATCTGGGATCTCTCCTGTTTGTAGTATTTTATCGAATAGGGTTGTTAAATATTCTATTGATGTGCTGCCTCCATATGACCACAGTTCAGTAGGGATAGTATCAATGCCTGGTGCTTTATTGTGTTTCATCTGTTTAATTGCGTATCTAACTTCCTCTTGTAAAATTTTTGGGTAGTCGCTATTTTCTTCTATTGTTGGCATTGTAGTTTTGTTTCTTTGGTGAAAGATAGTCTTAAAATGGCTTAAGCAGATTTTTTTTATATCTTCAATATTCCCAGTTTCAGTCATCTTGTTGTTTATCATTGTTATTGCTTTTGCTGAGAATTCCTTTATAATTTCTCTTATAGTGTCATGGAAGACTTTTAGGTTGTTTTGTTGGTATGCTTCTTAGCATTTCTCAGCTTTTTCTTCTAACCATTTTTCTTTGGCTTTTTTGCATAGGTTATCAACTTTACTTTTTAGTGCTCTGTATTTTTCTCAATTCTCTTCATTGTTTTGTTGGTTTACAAGTATCTTGGCCTCTCTTTTCTCTTCTATTGTAGCTACGATTTCTTGGGTTATGCACTGTCTGTTTATTCTGGGTTTGGTACCTAAAGTGTCTTTTGCAATTGATAACACTGTTATCAATTGCAAAATGTTATCTTCTGTTCTAAAAATCGACTTCTGCTTGAGATATCTTTTAGTTTTGATAGACTGATGTTTTTTTTTCTTCTTTTCTGATATTGTTTTTCCTGTTGAATTTTATCTTCACTTTAGCAGTTAATATTTCATGGTCAGTGTCGAAATCAAAGCTTGTTAATGTTCGTACATTATTTACTGATCTTTTCCATTGTTTGTTTATGATGATATAGTCTGTGCAGTTCTTTATATTTTTATTTGGGGATGTCCATGTATATTTATTATTAGGGCGTTGATAGAACAATGTATTTGCAATCATTAGATCGTTTGCTTTACAGAAACGGAGTAATTATTGTATAAAACCCTTTAAGCAACTTAAATGTTTCTATTATGCCCCTCTTTTTCTCCAATCAACCAACTTCTGAAATCCACACATTTTCAATTTATCCTCATAGGGAACATTCCACAGGACACTCACCATCTTGGTCACTTGCCTCTGAATCCTCTCCACCACTTCTTCATCCTCCTTGTATAAGAATGTGGCACCACCTACTGTTTCTGTTATAATATTTTCTGGTCCTTGTCAGAAGTGTGGCTCCACTTTGTTAGGTGGAGCCACATTCTTATATAAGGAGGTTACAGGTGATCAATCACTGTTTGCATTTATCACTATAGCAATACAGCTTTCAATAAGTCTGTTGTTAATTTAAATTAAAAATGGTCTGCATTTTAAGAATTAAATTTCTGTACATAAGCTATATCATCTGTCATGTAAATGCAATCTGTTACTGTGAATTATCAGTACTGAGGATAAAATAGAATTAAAATCATATTTCAGTGAATTCACATACAGATCCACTAAATTTGTGATCACTGTGGAACAAGTCGACTATCCTTAAAACAAAAATTCTTAGATTTACACAGCAATGAAATTTATTCTAGACTGATATCAAAATAAGTATATTTACTAATATTTCTGACCTTGCACATTTTGGAAAATCTACTTTTTGAGCCGAATTTGTAGGAAGACTCTGCTTGATAAGTGTTTGACTCAAAACATCTAATTCTTCCAAGCCTTTAGCAGTTGTTAATGGAGGCTTTGGCTGGACTTGAAGATTTTGATTACTTGGAGTGACTGATGGCTGAGATTTTGCTAAAAACAAGTGTAGTAAAAATTATAATTTTGGTCTATTTTCAATTTAAAATAATGTAAAAACTAATCTACATTTAGTACTATCAGATTATCACTGTTTCTCTATTTTTTTTTCATGCTTTCTCACTGAATTTTCATTCAAACCTATATATACTTGTGGAAGATTTTTTTTGCTTGGTTACAAAGTATATTACACTTGACAAGAAATTACATTCATTTTAATTTCAAGTAAGAAAGCAAAGTTCACATGTTTGACTTTGCATCAATTGCCTCAGTATCCTATAATGCAAAAACATTATGGAAAGGGTCACTACCCCCCACACTCGTTCTGACACTTTGCAAGTGATGGAATCATCTCCCAAAACTAGGTGATTCTTCAGATAACTATAACCTCAATGAGTAATCCAAATCATTCTATAGCTGATTAACTGTTGATCTCCAAGATACCCATATGATGGCTACAAGGCAAAAACTTATCACTGAGTACAACTGCTCATCTCCTAGGGCAAATGCCCACTGAGAGGGGGATCCTGATCAAGACCACTTCAACGAAAACACCAAAAATCACATCAGCAGCAGCCAAACACAGGAAGACATATTTTCCATGTCTTCCTGTGAAGTTTTTCTTAAAAAGTATATTTTGCTTGATAAGAAAATTATATTCTTTTAATCATTTGCACAAGTAAAGGCAAACGAAGTCTGTGCATGAAGTATCTTCATGACTAGTCATCAGGTATATATAGAGGTTGTTAACTTTAAATTAATTGCCTCAATTTTTTGATAACTATACTATATTTTGTAACCAATTGGAAAAAACTTTTCATATCTGTCTCTAATTGAGAGTACTTAGTAATATGGTGACACATCATTTTACTTCTATATATGGAAAATATGACTTCTGCACTGATTCAATCTTGGGTATCTTCCTGGGTCTGGCATGCTCTGATGAGACTTCAATACAAGTTGCTTCATTAAATGCATGTGAGTCTGGCTAAACAAGAAGCATGGAAACTTATGCTACATCATAATAGATTGTTGTTTCTCCAAGAGACATACTTCTCTAGACATAAAGACATAAAAATCTTAACAAATAAATACCTGCTCTTGTCTTACTAGAGCTCTAGAAGGTCTAATAGAACTGGATTGGAGGGGTCTTATTCTTGTCCCCCCTCCTTCCTAGAATCATTCCATAATATCCAAATGGATTCAAAAGAATGATTTGTAATGACAGATTGGATATATATATATATACTGGATGTGTAATAAGGTTTAGAAATGTATATGTTCCACCCAACAGAATAGTTAGATAACAATTCTTCCAGGTGGTAGATAACTTTTAATGGCCAGTAAAATACCTTGCTTACTGAGGACCTAAAATGGTTCCCATCTTGTTCAGTTCTTAGAGCAAGAGTTTCAGTTTCTTCTACATGCCTTGATGAGTATCACTCACATTGATCAAGAAGGTACTTGATCACAGAGATCAAGTACCTTCCCCATCACTGAAGGTACAGCAGTAAAGAAGTTGGGCAGGCTGGCCACCAGTATACACGATTGAACCAGACAGTAATACATTTCAGGGGAACAACTGGCACATAATCTCACTGCCATCTACACCAAGTTGTGCCTGGAGGGAGGATGTAATGGCATGGGCATTGTCGAGGTCATGTTATAGTTTGGAGACTAAGCAACATGTTCAAGAGTCTATTTTTCTCTGACTGCATGTTCTTCTTCTATTTTTCTCTTCACCTTTTAAAAAATTAAATATGAAAGTAAGCCAAAATAATTATAGTATCTCTGGTTAAACTAAAAAAATAAACCTCTCTCTAAATAGAAATTGAAATTCCAGAATGTGAGAATGAAAGACAGGTGACTAAAGTTTTAAAAGAGATAGTTGGGGATAGCAAGATTTATTCTTTGACACTGTGTGACAGAGGGAAATATTTAATTGTAGTTAAAGATGTGGAAACTAGGGAGAAACCACTACAGGGTTTTACATTCCAAGGTAGCACAATAGTTCCTCTAATGGTAGGAAGCCAAGTTAAAACAGTAAAAATCAAGAGGTCTCCAATGGAATATACAGAAAACAGTAATGAAATTCTTATCTGGATATTCTTGAAATGGGATAAAATTAGTAACATATGAAAGGGTATATCAGGTGAAGATCCAAACTGGTTTTCTGGTGAGGTCACCTTCACAATGGACATGAAGATGTCCATTCCAAATTTTTTCAACATCAGTACAACTCGAGTTGTGGTGAATTATCCCAGAGTACAGAAGCAGTGCCTGCATCATAGTTCATATGATCACGTGGGTGGAAACTGCCCCAAGACTAAATGTTTTAACTATATGGAGATCAGACATATCACTAATCGGTGCCTCAAATCCTGTAAGAAATGCTAAAGTTCTAAACATCGCATTTCTACCTGTCCTTTTAGAATTTTTGGCAAAACAGTGGGAGCACCATTAAAGCCAATTACAACAGGCAAATACATAGGAGAGGAATAAAGAAGAATCCCTGGATCTTCAAGTCCAATAAAGACAGCGCCTTCAAACAGCTACATTTGGTCAAATCACAAAAAGTGCAAGACAAAATCAGCCCCAAAATTCCAGAACTTTTGGAGCCACTTTCCCAGTCAAATATGGATGGAACACCATTAGTTGAAATTAACATGAATCTAGTATAACAACTGAACAGATGCAAGACCAAATGCAAACAAATGAAAATGTTATAAAAGGAGAAGGAGAAACCAGAGAAGAAACAGAAAAGCAGGTAAGACATCTGAAAGAACTTAATATGGAAACAAGATCAACAAAAAGAAAAGATGAATTAATAAAAAAAATTAAGGATTAATAAGGAAAAAAAAATTAAAAGGTGAACTAAAAAAGGAACAAAATCCAAAAGGAGAAGAAATTATAAAAAATGTAAAGATGGAGAAGGCTGTGGATAATCAAATGAACACTCCTCAGGCTCAGAAGACTTTATGGACTATGATGCCATCTCATGCTAATAAAGGGAAAGCAAGAGATACAATTAAAGAAAGAGTAATAAAGTTTACTGATGGAAAGTTTTTCTCAGTATGATTATCATTTATATGAAAAGAAAACAACTAGCTACCATTCTTGATTAGCATTCCAATCAAGAATGGTAACTGTGAAATTGAAAAAATAGCAAGAAGCAGGCTACACAATTGCTCCTTCATAGATTATAGACCTCATCCAGTTCATCGAAAATCTAGAAGTTAAAGACTTACCAGTGACACTTAACTAATCATATCATCTCTCTTCTGCACTGCCTCATTAAATGTACAAGGATTCCACAGGCCAGTTAAATAAGAAGTTGTATGGAAACTTATGCTATGCCATAATATCAGGTTTTTGTTTCTCCAAGAAACATACTTCTGCAGATATAAAAATATAAAAACTTTAATAGATGGATATCCACTTTTTCTTATTTGAACTTTGGAAGATTTTACAGGGCTGGAGTAGGGATTCTTATTTTTGCCCACCCCCTTCTTGGGTCACTCTGTAATATATAGGAAGCAGACAACAACAGAGTTAAAATACTGTGGATACACATGTAATAAGATTTATAAATATTTATGCTCCATCCAATGGAATAGTTAGACGAAAATTCTTCCAGGAATTGCAACCATATTTATACAGTGCCCACTACATCACAGCAGCTGGAGATTGGAATTATATTGAAACCCCCACATTATAGACAAAATAGGAGGACACACCCCAGAAGTGGAAAAGTGCGATATGGACAGTTAAAAACATGTCTTGCAAATGCTCAACCAGCAGACATATGGAGGATTCACAATCCTAATCTCAAAGGCTTACACATACACGAATCAAGGTATTGGTACCCATCTTAATCAAATTTATATCTCGTCTTTCCTTATAAATAGGGTAATTCAGATAAAACATCTTGACATTAACATGTCAGATCATAATCCTACTTAATGATGTGTGTCAAATTTCTACTTAAATTCCACTGCATGGAAAAAGCAGAGATTAGTTCTAGACTAAAGAGACTTCCACCACATTTCCCAATGATCTTTTCACCACACTCCAAACTCTCTGTTCAAATTGGGATAGTGTTATCTGGAACTGGGATATGTGGTTAAAATTCAAATGAGCAGCAAAACAAAATATGATTGAATGGAGAAAGGAACATGCTTTCTTCAAAAGAAAAAAAAAAAGTTGAAAGGCCATACAAAGAGAGAAGCTGGTTCATAGCAAACCAATGCAATGATTATAGAATGCAGAAACATCATTAGAAACAGCAACAGAGCCAGAAGTGGAAAGGCAAAAACAAATGGAAGAAAAAAAATTTTAAATAAGAATACAACAGCACTCAGCTGATAGCCATTCAGCTGCATTCTTCAACAGTTGAATCTACATTAGTTGTGAAGATACATTACGTACAAACTTTGTTTGCTTACACTTGGATAAAGGATTAAACAAGAATATAATTTCTTGACATCTTTAATTTAATTTATCACCTAGCCAGAAACTAGTGTCAACAACACTCAAGGAGTCGGGGTGTCATTTCTCCTCCTATATATAAAACACACACAGCCCTTCATAAACAAAATTAAAAACATAATGATTGCCAAAGATGATTTATTATTGAGTTTTGTTGTTTCTGCCTAACTCACAAATGTCATAATTAACAACATGATTTTTCTCTAACATTGTAGGTTTTAAATTAGAGGAATGTAGAGTTCATTGCTCAAAAGCTTCAACATAAAAGTTACTAAATAAATTAGTTATCTGAGAAACCAACTCATACAAAATTGTAAAACTAGATCATAAGGGTACTATTTCCATATCTTACATCACAAGACAGTACAATTTCTAAAACATTTCAACATCAGAATGGTTTTTAAACCTGTTCCTACTTGACAGAATTTTCACCAAACCAGACTGTTACCATTTGAAAAACATCCTGGGTTATACAAGATTCAAAGTATCTGTAGCAAAGCTTAGTTTGGACAAACTGTAAGAAATTTTTAAATTTGTAAGAAAGAGCATCTGGAAAATTTCGAGTTTGAAAGGAATTCATTATATGATGCCACTGTGTTGTGTAGTTGGAGGATTAAGTAAGGAAGATGGTGAGTTACAGATGGGTGCCCTCCCACAATGGCTCCTTGGTGGTGTCAATTCATAGTAATAACAACAATAATAATATAATTTATAAATGGAATAAAAACAGCACAAATATATAATTAAACACATGTTTAATCAATCCCATATTTCATTTCAGTCACTGAAATATTGTCATGAAACAATATTAAAATTGCAAAAACACACACAAAATTAATATTGTTACCCTGAAGATGCTCTCAGTGAATAAGACGAAATATAGGATTGATATAATGTGTTTATTTATTTGTACTGCTTTTATTCCGTTAAATTAAACCTTATAATAACTTCAAACTAGCATAAGTCTTCTTCTTCAGAAAATTGACATAAACTGGGTTTTATATTGGCTGAAGGATTTTAATTGATACTAAGTAAGAAATACCAACAAGTTTCACCAACTTGAATAAAAGAGATACAAAACAACTTAAACCGTTCATGAAGGAATGAACCAAATACAATTGCATTTTTTACAAATACAGAAGAACACATACATCAAATGCATGGAGCATGTATGATGTCAATTGTTGTTATGCAGGAATGTTCTGTAATTAGCAGGGAAATTTAACTCTGGCATGCTTAATGATCTTATGATGGTCTTCCAAATATCAGCTAGAATTAATCCTTGTTTCTATTGAGGTTGTGTTTAGAAGATGACTGTTATGGTTTCTTTTATGTATTAGGAGCGGAAATCTTCCTCTAAATAGGGCATGGAGCTTTTGTCCCATTCGATGGTATGGTTTGTCCTCAAGAAATGAAGGGCTAACCCAGAATTGTCTTCTCTGTTATTGTTTACATCTCCAGTTTTCTGGTATCTTCCCCTCTTCTAGGCATAGATTTAGCAAGTTTGTGACATGGTGAATGATATTATTTCCTCCCCATTTAATTAATTCTGTGTGATTTAAATCTTCACCGGGACATTTTCCATTTGTTTTAATGCTTGTTTTATTTCATCTGAAGTGAATGGGGGGATGAATTCTATATGCGATGGGGAAAGAGTTATTTATATTTGATTTATCTATTGAAGGATCACTATAGAGTTCTTTATAAAATTCTTCTAGCCTGCTTAGGATTTGTTCTTGGTTCCTTATTATAGTTCTATTGTCTTTTATTGCAGTTATTTGACTTTTTCCAACTGATAAATGTTTTCTTAGTATTTTCATATTTAATGAAATATGAAAATACTAAAAAGAAATGAAATAAGAGAATCTTATTTAATTTCTTATCTATTTCCTTATTAAAGGAAACTTAAAAAATCCTCTGAAGTGATATGATAGCATGGCACCTTAAACAAGAATTATGCCCTGATACTTCATGAGATTTAGAAGTTGCTTATCAGACCTACATTATGCCAACAACAATCAAAAGGCCTTGCTCAATAATGACTATTTTATGCTTGATATATCAAATGACAGATGTGACTACCTTCAGTTATCATGAATATTATACATTTAAAAACTACTTTTATTTGTCTTTTGTAAAAAAGATAAAGATCTGATAATTTTTCAGATCTCTCTGAAAATGCACACTGCTCAGAGAAAAGCTTTTTGAGAATGAGAGAAAATAAAAGATTATACAGAGCAATACATAGTATAGTATATATTTAAATTGTAAGTCAGCAGTCAGAACTGAAGGAAATACAGAAAGATGGATTGATGTAAAATCCAGCGTAAGACAAGTGTGCACGCTATGTCCACTATTGTTCATCATTTATGTGGATCACATTATGAATGAAAGTGGCAATAAATCCAATTTTAGAACTGGTGATATAAAATTTAGCTTTTTGCATTATGCAGTTGTATTCCTAAACAAATCCAGTGCAATTCACCAGGGATATCTATCTAAACTGAATAACAGTAACAAATTTGGCCTGAAAATCAACAATACAAAGACCAAAACTATAAAACCAGGCAGGAACATAAAAATCTTCAGTTGCATTCTCAGTAGAGAACTTAGAGAACAAGTAAAATATTTTGGCTATTTGGGCACAGTTTTTATTGAAGATGACAAATTAAATATGGAAATAGACAACAGAATAAGCAAAGCTTTTATGATGGGGAGCCAGATGAATAAATTTATATGGAATAAGGGAAAACCAAAATACTAAACTAGCAGTACAAGACAGTGTTTTGAGTTATGAATTCAAGTGTTAGTTTAAAAATAAAACATTTGATCAAAGACTAGAGACCACAGATATGAAAGTTTTAAGGAAAATTATGGGAGTGAGCAGGTGGCATCAATAGCAAAATAATATTAAAAAAGAAGATAGTAGGAAGGAACTTGATATTCTTAGCATTCATTAATGAGTACGCAGAGCTAATCTAAGGTGGCGCAATCACTTAAAAATGGAAGACGAAAGGACTTGAAGACCGAAATATTAGATATGACAATACTGGAGTGACAATAATAGGTCAATTTAGAGGAAAATTGTGGATAAGAGATTAGTAATAATGTAAACGTAATCATGCAGTACTGTCATAGTATCGTGTCCACACCCCTTTTCCTGATAAGTTGGAATATACTTATCGGGAAATTGATGACATTCTTTTTATTTATACTTCAATTAATTTGTAAAATATATTTTAAAAATACTGAGAAAACAAGTCCGAATACTTAGAAGGAGGGGTGATACCATAAAACAAATGAAGACTAGAAAACATGTTTAAATTCAAGACCTTTAAACAGTTAAATACTGCACCTAATCATGGTAATATGAAAACTGATTGTAAAAATCTAGTTACCTGCTACAAGTGGTTGTAGACTAACCCCAGTAAATCCCTGTACAGCTCCAGAAGCAATAAGCGGCTTTCCATGAGAAGATGATACTGCTGGATTAACGGCAAGAGAACCAAGTGGCTTTACAGGAAGCGTCTGAAACGGCTGTGTAAGAACAGAACTTGTAGTCATGTGGAGTGATGAAAATACTTGGCCTAGGTCTGAGAGAGAGCTCTGTCCTGAGGATGTGGAGTCTGTGGATTTTAAAGTAGAGTCCAGACTGTTAGCTGTAGCAGTAATGGTAGTGGTTATAGGCACATCACTTAAACCTAGTAAGAAAAATAATATTTGCAAAGTTTTCAATTTTGAAATTAACTCAAGTACAATGAATATTGATGGATAATAATAATTATTATTATTATTGGACTAGTACCTTCATGGAGTCCAAAGACTCATTGCAGGAGACCCAAACTATCTACACAATCAATCATACATCTCCTTGAACCTAATAACAGACAAATTACTCACAACTGGCTCTGGCAACCCATTCCATTCTTTCACAACTTTCCAAGTGAAAAATATAGTCTTCATGCCCCTTACTGACCACACTTTTATTCAACTTCCACGAATGGCCTCTTGTTCTGCCCTCTCTAGTCAAGTGCTGAAGGATTTCCCCTGCATTGACCCTATAAACCCTTTAATCAGCTTAAATGTTTCTATCGTATCTCCTCTTTTTTGCTTATCAAACAACTTCTACAGTCCACATATACCCACAATCTATCCTCATAGGGAACATTCCACAGACCATTTGATATCTTGGTTGCTTGCTTCTGAATCCATTCCTCAACTTCTTAATTCCCATGAAGGAGGAGGATTTAGGGATGAAACCCAGGAGACCAGACCTGAGCACAGTAATACAGATGTGGATGTATCATTATCTTTTGACCATGACAACCTATTTAAATCATCCTGCAAGCTCTCACATCACCTTCATTCACTATTGCTCTACTTAATTTTGCATCATCAGCAAACAACTGAATATTTCCTTTCAGGCAATTTCGTATATCATTTATGTACAAATTAAACAGTAGTGGTCCTAGCATTGAACCTTGCAGCATACCACTAGTCGCCAGCTTTTTCCTGGGTTTTGCTCCTCCATATACTACTTTCTGATACGTGTCCAGCAGCCACTCTCTTATCCACATAACCAATGTCATATCATCCCCATTTGTTCTAATTTGCATAAAGTTACATGTGATATTCAGTCAAATGCCTTTGCAAAATCCAGTAGAATCATCATGTAGCAATTTCCTCTAACTTAGTCGTCATTCTATTATAAAATGTTAATAAATTACTAATTGACCCCCCCCCCTTCATAAAGCCATGTTGCCCCTCACAGAATATCATATTATTATCCACTCATTCTTGAATTTTCTTTTTGGCCAATTTTTCCAGCACTTTTACGACCACTCCTGAGATACTAATTAGTCTATAATTTGCTACTGCAGTCTCAGAACCTGCCTTATGCAAAGGAAGTATTCCCCCCCCCCTCTTTCTACTCCCTTTTAACTCTGCCAGAACTGAGACTTAAACAGCCCAGTCAGAGGGTTGCCAGTTCCCATGCACATTCCTGCAAAACATCAGCTGATATCCCATCTAATTCCACAATGGTATTTACATTAAAATTCTGCAATATCCCAAGAACCTTCAAGTCATCCATCTCTGTTTCTCACATAAGCCTGTCATATGTCACAGCATTAACCTCACCTAGATGATATACCCTTGCAAAGTGGTAACTCAACTATTTTATATGCTTCTGTCACCTTGTGACCATCAGCATTCATTAAGGTTATTCTTCCTCTTACTTGCCACATAGCAAAAGAACTCTTTGGAATTTCCTTCGACCTTCTTGGCTAATTTCTTCTCATAATCTGATTTTGCCTTCCTTATCATACTGGTCACCTTTCTCCTTATATACCCCCCCCCACACACACACAGCATTTTCTTTTTCTGCAGCTCATGCTTAATGAAATTACTCATCCATATAACTCCTACATGATTAATAACCCTTACTTCAGGTACACAATTTAATATTGCTTCCTCTAGATGTCCCTTAACTATCTCCCATGCATTACTAACCCTTTCCTTGCAGGGTTTTTTGCCATGGCATAGTTTTAAGGTTCCTCCTTCAGTTTAGAAAATTATTGACTTTACAACTGTGTCATAAATAACTCTTTTAATATCCTGACATTTCGATCTTCATATTAAGATCATCATCTGGAGCATATACAAATATACAGGACAAGCTAGGTTATGTTACATTACATAGAGTAAGCTAAAGAAACAATGAATTGATCACAAGTTATTCTACTGGCATAAACTCTAGTGAAAACAAAGAAAGAAAGGATTTTAAGGTTCCTACTAATCTTGTCAAAATCATTTGCTTTGTAGTTCCACACATACTCCTTCTTGACAAAATTTTCCTCATTTTTTATAATTTACAAAAGAAGACCGCCTGGTCACTTTCCCCCAGTTGAAGACAATGTGGCCACTTTTTTTTTATGGATAGGTCTTCTGATCCTATGACCAAGTCCAATACTCTTGCACCTCAAGTCCCCTCCATTACATGCTGCCTCAAGTAATTATCTTTCAGTAGGTGTATAAATTCCATTTCCTTCCTGCCATGTCTCTTCCTTCCAATCTATCTCCATGGTTGAAGTTTCCATATTAATCACTTGACCTGCACTCATTGTACTAATTTGCTGATGCATGCCTTCCAAATCATCCCTGGAACATCCTGGTATATAGCAGCAACCAACTGTATATTTTGCCTTATTAGCCATGGCCTCACACCAGACTGCTTCAAATGAACAGCAATGCTGCCTATCTCCTATTGTTTTTGGCTGCAATTCATCTGTTATCATCAGCAGTACTCACCCCTAATTAAGTGCTGTTAACAGATAACAATGAATACTCATGAAGTACCATCAACATCTTTAAAACAAACATTGATATGTAAGACTTATAACTTTTGATCTTTTATGTTTGAAATCATATAAAAATTAAAAAAAGACAGAGTAGATGCACATACCTGAAAAGAGGTATTTTCACATAGAGATATATATTTTCTGTTCATAATGGAAAAACATACCTGAAATAAGTGTCATTAAAGTTACTATTTTCCTTTTCTTCTTGTTAACTTATTATACTGAAAAGGAAAGTAGTTAGTTGTTCTAGAACAGTATTTCCCAAACTGTTGGTACCGATATATATATATATATATACCCTCTCAGGCAAACTTAATTTAGAAGAAGTTAATAGATCCTTCTTATCCCATGATTTCTCAATTATTTCTCTTAAAATGAAATTATCATGACAACTTATATTTGTCCTGAAACAAGCTTGTCTGCTCCAAGTTTCCTCACCATAATTTTTCTTTCCTTGTCTCAGATATGTTTGCATAAATCTTGCATGGAACACTCAGTAGAGAAATTCCTCTGTATTTTCCATTTCATAGATTGGTATATTAGAGCTCTACTAAACTCATCAGGAATTCAACTCTCTGACCAGACCTTCTGATTTATGAATTGTAAAGCCATTGTAAAACTTTTATACATCTGCATTTAAGCATTTCTGGTCGAATATCATCTACCCAGCTGTCTTTCCATATTTCAGATTTCTGACAGATTTTCTACCTGATGTATTGATGCTTACTCCTGAATGTTTTCAAAAACACCATGCTGTCACTGCCTGTTTCATTTAGCAATCATTCAAAGTAATTAATCTAGATAGAACATCTTTGTCAGTATTCATGCCACTTTTACCATGTTTCCTTTAACTGTAATCTTAATCCCATTTTTAAGTTTTTTTTCAATAACCTCCAGAATA
Organism: Typopeltis vanoorti; assembly: GCF_054136105.1. Classification (NCBI taxonomy): domain Eukaryota; kingdom Metazoa; phylum Arthropoda; class Arachnida; order Uropygi; family Thelyphonidae; genus Typopeltis; species Typopeltis vanoorti. Next base: position 4,960,456 of record NC_143565.1, on the reverse strand, counting down.
TTCGGTCACTTTCCAGATATTTGTTTTGTGTATTTTCTCAGAGTATAATCTGACTTACTAGGAACTTTTGATACACCTTTTCTTCTAGGACTACCACAACTTCATTAGTTCACCATGAAGTTCTGATTTTTTAATCCTTGCAGACAACTTCAACACACATTACTCCTGTATTGAATTAATCAATGTTTTCTTCAGGATCTTCAAAGGCTTGGTTTTTGTTTTCAAATACTTTCATTTTTTTTTTCTTGATAACATTTCTATATTTGAATCTACAATTTCTCTCCAAAAGTTGCTTGATTCCTTTTTTAAAATTTTGTTGCACACATTCTTCTTTTCATTAAGATATTCAATTTCATCCTGATCAAAAATTAAGGGTGATCATTTCCTATTTCATATCTAATGTGTACTCTGTACTCTTGTGCCCTGAATCAGCATGAAGATATTTCAATAGTAATATAGTTGAGAATTATTTTTTAATTTTTTTTTCTATATGAATTTGTGTATACCTTTACATTTGAATATGGTGTTAGTAATGTTACTGTCCAGGTCATGAATATAAATCTAGCAGGTACATACCATTATTGCTATCAGTTTTGCTCTTTTCTCCAAATTTTCCTATAACATTTCTGTATCTGGTATTCATTTCTAACTCTGCTGTTTACATCTCTAACAAGGACCAACATTTGCTTTTTCTTTGTCAACTGACTTTTCTAATGACTTAAATTGTCTTGCTTCTTAATAGAAACAAGAGTAGAATCTTCTATGGGACCACAGCTACAATAACTGATTATCATTTATGCATAATATCATGTATTTGTTATCTAGAAGAATCTCAATCAATGTTTTTGCATTCTATATTTTTTTTTTTTTTAATTTTTTTTAAAGTTGTTTACTAGCACATCAGTAGTGCACTTAGGATATAATGTGCCACGACAACAGCCAAAATATTATGTATAAGCATGGTATAAGCATCTATATTTATACAGATGAATTACTTAAAATAAAGAGCCAATTGGCTTCATTTCGGTGATGTAAACATTATTTAAATTAAGGGGATATTAAATCCCATATTGTTTTAAAACCGAATAAGAAACTCAAAGATCAGAATCAAAGAGTTTCATGCCGAATATAGTAACTATAGAAGTATCGGCGACTACTAGCATAAGCTAAAGCACGCAGTCCACGTACGTAGTACAAACTAGGACAACTCGTAGCAAAGGTGGGGAAAGTTCTGATCGCTATTCTTAGTATTTCCCATAATGTAAAACCCATCTCCTAGGAGATGTATGATGTTATACATTATGGGAAATACTAAGAATAGCGATCAGAACTTTCCCCACCTTTGCTACGAGTTGCCCTAGTTTGTACTACGTACGTGGACTGCATGCTTTAGCTTATGCTAGTAGTCGCCGATACTTCTATAGTTACTATAGAGGTACAGAATGGATTTAGAAAAGGACGATCATGTATAGACCCAGCCTTTTGCCTAAAATTAATAGTAGAGAAAAGAAGAGAATATAATTTGGAAATGCATATTGCATTTATTGACTTTGAAAAAGCATTTGACAAAGTTAAAAGAAACATTATTTAACATATTAAAAGAAAGACAAATACCAAATAATATCCTAAAAGCTATCACAAGTATATATGAAAATAATCAAATACAAATAAGATGAAATCACAAGCTATCATATACAAGAGAGATAAACCAAGGGGTCCGACAGGGATGTCCCCTCTCAGCAACTCTTTTTAATATCTACTTAAATGAAATAATAATAAAATGGAGTAAAAATTTACACCAAGGAATTAAACTTTCACCTACAGTTAACTTAAACACTCTCCTCTTTGCAGACGACCAAATAATAATTACAAATTCTGAAGATAACTTGCAGAAAGCTATTTTAAATCTAAATGAGATATCCAAAGATTATGGTATGATAATATCAACAGAAAAATCTAAAACTATGGCCTTTAAAGGACAAGATCCAGCAAGAACTAAAATAGTAATAGATAACAAGATCTTAGAACAGGTGAATTCATTTAACTACCTAGGATGTATGATCACATATGAAAATGAAAAAGATATAAACGTAAAAATTGCAAAATATTTAAAAATAACAGGTGTAATTAACTCAATATTTAAACCAAACCTAGTTCAAAATCAAACCAGGATAAAAGTATACAATACATTAGCCTTACCGGTCTTAATGTATGGAAGCGAAATCTGGACAATAAAACAAAAAGACAAACAAAGATTAACAACAGCAGAAATGAAGTTTATGAGAAAAACTGCAAAGTATACCCTATTTGATCACAAAAGAAACGAAGATATTATGAAAGAATTAAACCAAGAACCAGTAATAGAAAAAATTAAAAAATATAAACATAAATGGATGGAACACGTTCAAAGAATGAAAACAGAAAGATTACCAAAACAAGCCTTAAAGTACAAGCCATTAGGAAAAAGAAAACCAGGACGTCCTCTTAAACGATTCAACGATGACTTCTAAGGCCGGAACAGACCATGCTAGGCTTAAATCCTTGATACATATGATGATGATGACTAAGAATAGCGATCAGAACTTTCCCCACCTTTGCTATGAGTTGTCCTAGTTTGTACTACATACGTGAACTACATGCTTTAGCTTACGCTAGCAGTCGCCGATACTTCTATAGTTACTATATTCGGCATGAAACTCTTTGATTCCGATCTTTGAGTTTCTTATTCGGTTTTAAAACAATGTGGGATTTAATATCCCCTTAATTTAAATAATGTTTTCATTGCCGAAATGAAGCCAATTGGCTCTTTATTTTAAATAATTTATTGGTGCACCTTTTTGACAACTCGTATTAGCAGAGTATATAAGTTCTTTTCGCTATACCCTTAGTATTATTTTTGGTCTAGCTACTCACTGATGAGATCTCAATAAAGATCGAAACCGGTCTGGGTAGTGACCTCCTACCATAACGTATAACATCATACATCTCCTAGAAGATGGGTTTTACATTATGGGAAATACTAAGAATAGCGATCAGAACTTTCCCCACCTTTGCTACGAGTTGCCCTAGTTTGTACTACGTACGTGGACTACATGCTTTAGCTTACGCTAGTAATTGCCGATACTTCTATAGTTACTATATAGTTACTATATTCGGCATGAAACTCTTTGATTCCGATCTTTGAGTTTCTTATTCGGTTTTAAAACAATGTGGGATTTAATATCCCATTAATTTAAATAAAATAGATGAGTTACTATAAAAGAATACAATACACAAGAAAAATATAAAGTTGGGAATAATGTAAAATCGATAAATAAAAAATGATTTTTCTTTAAATGTATATAAGTTTATATATACAGTACTGGTGCACTTCTGTTCTGATTCCTATTCCTAAAAAAGGGAATAGCAAAATGTAGCAATTATAGAATTATCAGTTTAATCAGTCATCCAAGCAAAATTTTCCTAAAAATCTTATTCATTAGGATATCTATTCCATACTGAACTAGTATGGAATAGATAAAATAGTATGCCTAATTAAAATGCTTTACTGTTCCTCAGAAAGTTTGATAGAAATCAATGGCAAGTACAGCAAGCTTTTTAAAATGAAAAGAGGTGTGCATCAAGGTTGCATATTTTCACCAATGCTTTTTTAACCTTTATTTGGAATACATAATAAACTTAGCCTTGGAAAGCATCGGTATTGGAATAACAGCTGGTGGCAGGAAAAAAAAAAATCAATAATCTCAGATTCACCGATGACCTAATAGCAGAGAATAAACATCAGTTACAAGAATTAACAGACAGGGTTTCTAAGGCACTTAGTGATTATGGATTAAAGATCAGCATTCACAAATTAAAAATATCTTTAGGCAATAAGCCTATAAATTTTTCAGTTAATGATGAAAAATTGGAAGAAGTAGAAAGATTCACCTACTTGGGAAACATACAACACAGAGATGGCTAGTCTAAACCTGACATTAAAGCATGCATTGCTTAAGCAACTGTTGCTCTTCAGAGGTTATAGCCACTTTGGAAAGACAATAAAATACATGGCTTTACCTCATCGATACCCTTGTTAACTCTGTCTTACTATATGGATGTGAGAGTTGGACTTTGCTAAAGGAAGATGAGATAAGGATATTAGGCTTTGAGATGAATTGCTACAGAAAACATGTGAAGATTTTTATGTGCGGCATGTATGGTACACGTAAAAAATAAAGGTTAGAAAACCACTCCGAAAGTTAAAAAAATAAATAAAGGTCAGAAACCACTCCGATGGCTTGGCCATATAGCTAGATCAGACAGCTTACTTAAAATAGCACTAAAGGGCTTGACTTCTGGTAAAAAACATCAGGGGCAGCCTTGAATCACCTGGATAGATAATATTAATAAACGACTAATTCTTAATCCTCTGCTTTGTTAAAGAGATCCCAAGTTGAAATAACACCTGGAGAGAATATTTTAAGACTGTCATCTTTATAGTGCCCGAACGGCCTAGATGGAATATGGGTGAAGAAGAAGAGGAATATAAGTCTATATATTATTATTGATTATTCTTTTGGAAACATTTAAAAACACACAGTATATTAGAAGAATCAGATAACATCTGCCTGAGAGTACAGGGTTCAGGAAAATTATAAGTGTAAAATAATGACTACACTTATTTCCAAAGTGAGGCAGTCAATTAAACTGCATATGATGGTCAACATAGAACTACTGTACTCACATAAATGGCAGGTCATCCCTTAAAAGAAAAGAGTGCATAAGATGACAGTGGCCTATGCAGAGCTGAGAAAGAATAACTTTCTCTCTGTGAAAACTGTGTAGAATGGACTGCCATAGTTTAATTTCAGGCTTAATCTGGTATAGCTTGCTTTTATTCTCTATTCCATTATGTTTGCCACTAAGATATTAATTTTTGTCGTATACTGTATTTTTCGGACAACAAGATGCACCCTTTTATGTAGAGAAATCGATTTAGAATTAGGTTGTGTCTTATGATCCGAAGGTAGGCGATACCAGGTAAGTCTGGATTCCCATGTTTTTGATGCACAGTTTTTCAAGGTGTCTCACTGCATATGTGATGTGGGAATCCCCAATTTATATAAGAAAACTTTACCGGCATCAACAGTAGTTAGTGGGTGAGCATGTGAGGTTTTGAACGGATGAGACGATTATCAAGTCTTTTAAAAAATGCAACATAAGTAATGCAATGGATGATACTGAAGATGACTTAGTTTTTGAAGAGAGTGATATCAATAGTTCAGACAATAATACGAAAAGTGACAATAACAAGATGAGTGAAGACAAACTGAATGCTGCTGGTACAAGTTATGGTAATCATAAATGAAATTTAAGGTTTGTGAATATTTTTATATAAAATATATTTTTTCTAAAAACTGTCTCATAAATTTGGGGTGCATCTTATCATCTGAAAAATACGAAAATCATCTGCCTGAAATCTGTGTAGAGAACAAGCAGATGATATTGTAGGGAACAAGCTGACCTTCTCTTGATTCCAGGGAAAACAAGACTGTAGATGCTGCCTTATTTTCACATGAAGCCTACTTATCTGATAGAAGAGATGTTGGATCTTGGAAAACGCTGGATGCTGTTGATGTACCAAACTTTAAAGTGCCTGAAGATAGCTTCTTGAATAGGTATAAATAATGCATCTTCAGGAAGATTTCATTTTTATGTAATTTAGTGCAAGCTCTGGTGCATGTAGCTCAGGAGTGTATAGCTTGTGAATTCAGGTGGGATCTGAGATATTATGAGACCCACTAGACTGATTTTGCGCCTATCTATACAGATGGTTCAAAATTAGAGTATTTTGTCCTGTATGTGTTTGGAAGAGCTGCTGATAGACAGATGCAAGGTAGAATGTTTCAATAATTTTCACAAGGAGAAGCTGTATAATTAAATGCAGCTGAGCAATGGCAGAAGGATATTTGGTGGTGTCTATGCAGTATTTGCTATTTCTGAGGTCTAGAGATTGCAATAATGCTTTTATTCACAATCCAAAGAGACATGTGGCAGTCTGATAGGATACTGTGCAAATGTTCCCATTATGGACAAAAAATAACTGGTCATGTGGGATGGTACAGTACGGATTTTATTTTGATTGTATATAATAAGAAAATGTACTGATGTCAAAGTGACAAAGATCGTTCATTTGCTTTGATGTAAAGACTAGGAATAAAAGATATTTGAAATGCACCAGCTGCAATTCTGATAGCATGATGGTGAATGAATGGGCTCCAGCTAATGAAGTGTACTACTGTCTCTTGCAAAAGCATACACTTCAGATCCCATAATCAAGTCTTGATCCAATAAGTCTCAATATAAGTGGAGAAATAAACATCTGTCTGCAGTTAAAGAGTTAAAGCTAGGATGAGAATGATGCTCATCTTTCTTTATCACTTATCTCTCAAACTGAAGTATACGAGGTAGAAATGTCATTTTGTTGTCCCAAGAATCTTGCCTCTGTTGTAACTGTGATTATTATTTGTCCTAATCTCAGTTATGGGTCAGGATAAAGGCCACATTTGTGGCAAAAATGTATGCAAACAGTTTTTCAAGAAGAAAATCTGAACACACCTGAAAGCAAGCAGTTTGAAAGTTAAGTGGCTTGCTACCACTATCTTTCTATGAGAAGTTTTCTGTTATTGAGTTAACTTTGACACTGAACAGTAGAACACTTAATAGAGAATCTTGTAGGACCTCCCTTTTCCTGGAGAAAGGATAAAGAGAGGATTAACTTACTTAGAAGACTCAGAGAGAAAGTTTTTGGAGAAGAGAAAGAATTTTACCTCTAAGAAAACTGTGCAGTCTTTCACAACATGTCAAAGCTCCAAGCTCTGTCACAATATCTTATACATAATTTATTTTACTTTTTAACTAAACTAGCAAGCTTTCATAAACAAAAATGTAAATAATATTTAAATATCTTGACACACCATTCCTGTAGACAACTCAGATCACAATTTTGTACAAGTTTCCACTCTGACAGAACCCCATCCCTCTGACCACACCGATTTCATGTTCTTTTGTATTATAAGGGTACCAAGAAGGATGGCGTCTGGAACTACTATTCTTTCTTTTCATGGCCTGACTATTGCTTCTGCTCTTCTGACTCAGACATCTGCACTAAGTGAATCATAGAAATTATCCTCACTTGCATGAAGGCATTCATCCTCTATTCTACCCAAAATTCTTTTATACTCTCCGAGCCTTTGTTAATAGATAATGCACAAAGTAGTTGAAGGAAAAAACTCAGCTTACTACAGGTGATTTACAATGAAAACAGCTTCATGATCAATCTATGCAGAAGCATATGGTACAAAAAATCCAATCAAACTTCAAAAAGAGCCATTAGCCTCGTATATAGAAGCTAATGACAGCCTCTATATACTAGGCTAAGTTACTTCATGTGCAAACTTTGTTTGCTTACACCTGGTTACATACTACATAATAAAGTTTACATTATTACTAATGTTATGTCAACAGTTTCCTCTAAATTTTTCTCTCACTTGACAGCACTCCAACAATGCCAGATCTTATATTTTTAACTTCTACTTGGGGAGTTCTGAATACATCAATCCACAAAATCTTCCTCTGAGTTTTTCATGCATTTGTTTTGATAACCTTTCCCTGACCGTACCACCTTAGATTATCTGGTGCACACGCTTTCTTGAATGCCGACAATGTGAAATTCCTTTTTAATATTGCCTTATTTTTAATATGATTAACATGATCCCTGATGTCATCTGTTCATTTCTCTAATTTTTTCTCAAAACTAATCCTTCATTAACTGTTTTATTTCTAATTCAATTGTAAGATCCATAATTTAAAACTGGTTAGGACACTGTTTTGCACACTGCTAGTTTATTGTCTTGGCCAATTTCTTTCTTATTCCATGTATACAATATTATTATTATTATTCAGACCTCCATGGAGTCAAGAGACTCATCGCGGGAGGTTCTTCCTAGAAAACACAAAGTCTATTATACCACTTCTTGAACTCATTGACAGTTCTTGACAATGATGAAAGAACTAATTTAAATTGGATGATGGTGGAGTGAAGAGAGAGAAAAGCCTAACATGATAAGCAGCACCAAGTTCTATGTATACTATAATAATATAATATAACAATATGTATGCTATACAATATAACTACGTTTGTTAAGACAATATTTAACAGATACTGTATGCCCACAGATGTGAGACCCTTCAACACTTCTGCACGTGTCAGAAGAAGGAGAATCCATTCCAATAATAGGGTAATCAATCTGTCTTGTGGGATGAGATGTTTATTATTACACATCAGAAAATTAACTTTTCTTTTATGAACATTGTAATTTTTAAAGTGGTAACAATTTTGCTTGTATAACAGTTTTAAAATTTTACATATAAAGCACGTGATTTTGCATGTTGGTGACCAATTCGTACATCATCCTTTATTTCTTTCTCCCTTTCAGCATGAATTGACTATTCTAGGCAATCTTCAAAGACCCGGTTCTATGAAGAGTACATGTACTATAACTAGTAAAAAAAAAAAAAAAAATTAAAAAAAAAAATTAAATGTAAAGATCACTACATAAATTAATAAATTATACAGTCATTATTAATGGAATATAGAGTGACTCCATTTCCCATGCAGAAAATACTGTATTAGTTGTCTCATGTCCCTTTCCAGTAACTGTTGAAATAGCTGAAGTCAAAGTACTGCAAGAACTGGTAGGTGCTGCCTGAAAACAGGATTAATTTCATATTTCTTCTTTGATCTTTGAATTTGTTAATTTTACTCAGTTATCTGTTAAATGTTATCCTGAAATAGAATAAGCTATCAGATATTATTATCAGTTAGCAAAAATACTTTGGAGTTCTATTTTTAAAGTGTTGAAGACAAATTCCTGTTATTAGCTATTCATTATAAGAAGTTAAAACTTGCATACATTTTTTAAGTTGGTTACAATATCAGCTAAAATTTTAACCAAAAAAAAAATTTTCAAAAATAAATTCTTATAAAAAACAGTTAAATTCTAAAAATGTTTTAACATAATTCAACAAGTATAAAATAATAATTACTAATCTTACAACACTTACCTAGTGCTAAAAGTTGGTCATCAAGTAGAGAGCAATCTGTGTGTTGCAAAGATGATTCTTGTGCTGGCGAACCAAGATATAACAGTGATGCTTCTCCTATTGAAGAATAAGGCTTTGTAAAGTCAGCAATTTGAAGGTGTAATTATTTAAATCTACATTCAATGTAATATTGAGTAAATGTAATACTGTGTTGTATGGTGATTCACTTACAAATAAACTGTGCTTATTTGGAAGAATGTTATGGAGTGTGTATTAGACTGTAGAAAGTGACATGAAGGAAATGGATGTATCAGTAGGGTGCCACAAATAATTTGAAAAGCAGTATAAATAGTAGTAGGAAATAAATAGAGAATTGGGATCTGGACAATAAGACTTATTTATGCCTATGGTCCCACAGAAGGTTCTACTAAGGTAGAAGTGGAGGAATTTTTTGAGGCTCTAGAAAAAGCAACTGACACAATGAAAAAGGAAAAGTTGATCCTTGTTGGGGATCTAAACAGCAAAGTAGGAAATGATTGTCACACATACAAAAATATATTCGCCAATGACAATAAAGGAAAAGAAGGAGTAGCCATAGTATTCAACACAAAATACGAGGCTAATCTTCTTGAATGGCAGGCAGTCTCAAGTACAGTGATGTGGGCAAATATGAGAATGGGGAACTGGACAATAAGACTTATTGGTGCCTATGGTCCCACAGAAGGTTCTACTAAGGTAGAAGTGGACGAATGTTTTGATGCTTTAGAAAAAGCAACTGACACAATGAAAAAGGAAAAGTTGGTCCTTGTTGGGGATCTGAATAGCAGAGTAGGAAATGATTGTCACACATACAAAAATATATTGGGCAATGACAATCAAGGAAAAGAAGGAGTAGCCATAGTATTCAACACAAAATATGAGGCTAATCTTCTTGAATGGCAGGCAGTCTCAAGTACAGTGATGTGGGCAAATATGAGAATGGGGAACTGGACAATAAGACTTATTAGTGCCTATGGTCCCACAGAAGGTTCTAACTAAGGTAGAAGTGGAGGAATGTTTTGATGCTTTAGAAAAAGCAACTGACACAATGAAAAAGGAAAAGTTGGTCCTTGTTGAGGATCTGAATAGCAGAGTAGAAAATGATTGCGAGACATACAAAACTATTTTGGGAAAATTTGGAGAAAAGAGCAAAGCTAATAATAATGGCAAATACCTGTTGGATTTCTGCTCAGGACATGGACTGGTTATTACTAACATAATGTTCCAACATACAAATGTGCATAAATTCACATGGAGAGAAGAGGCAAGGAATAAGAAAAGTCTCATTGACTATGTGATTGTTGATAGTGATGTTTTTCTCCCTGGTGCAGGACACCAGAGTGTACCGAGGATTTGAAATTGGAAGCAATCGCTATTTAGTCTTGAGCAGGATAAAATTGAATTTCATATCGAAAAGAATAACATGTAACAAAGTTTTAAAGCGAATAAAAGTTGAGCAGCTGACAGATGTGAACTGTAGACTAACATACACAAAGATTATTGAAGAAAAAATGAAAGAGTTTGAGAACAAGAATCTAACCTTGGAGATTCAGTGGCAATCCCCGAAGAAAACACTGATTGATTCAGCTGGAGAGACAGGTGGTGAGATTGTCTGTAAGGATAGAAAAATTAGAACTCCATGGTGGACACAGGAAGTTAAAGAGGCAGTGAAGGAAAAGAAGAAAGCCTATCAAAAGTTCCTGGCAAATAAGTCAGCTTGTGCTCTTAGAGAATACAGAGACAAATGCAAGAATGCTAAACAGTGTGTAAAACTTGCGAAACAAAAGTCATGGGAGGACTTTGGCAAGAATATAGAAAATAAATATCAAGAAGGTGGCAAAGTATTCTGGAGGTTGTTAAAGAAGCTTAGAAATGAAGGAAAGAGTGCTGTAAAAGGAGTTAGAGATCATAAATGCGGCATGAAAATGGGAGAAAAAGATATCCTTGAAGTATGGATTAATTACTTTGAAAAACTGCTAAATGAAACAAGCAGAGATGACAGCACAGTGGTAAAAAACAATGACCAGGCATGCAATCAGGAATAAACATCCATAACTTGAAGTAGAAAAAGCCATCAGAGGCTTGAAATGTGAAAAGGCAGCAGGAGTAGAGGATATTATATACCATCATACTTCAGCATACCAGAAATGATGAAGTATGGTGGTATAAAAGTCTTACAGTGGCTGCACTGCATAGTTCAGAAAGCCTGGACAGAGGGACGAATTCCCGATGATTGGAGTAGTGCTCTCATAGTACCCATATATAAAAAGGGAAATAAAACTGAATGTGAAAATTACAGAGGTATTTCCCTACTGAGTGTTCCTGGAAAGATCTATGCAAGTATACTTGAGAAACGGTTGAGAAGAATTGTGGAAGAAAAGCTGGATTCAGGCCAAATAGAGGCTGTCAGGATTAGATCTTCACTTTACGACAAATAGTCGAGAAAGCATTGGAATATAACAAAGATATGTATTTAAGTTTTGTCAATTTGGAAAAGGAATATGACAAGGTGCCAAGAGAGAAGCTATTCAATATGCTACAGTTATATGTGTCAATGGGGCATTATATCAAGCAATATTTAGTCTTTTTTTGAGTTGTAAGTCAGCAGTTAGAATTAAAGGAAGTACAGGAAGATGGTTTAATGTTAAATCTGGTGTGAGACATGAATGTACATTATCCCCTATGTTATTCATTATCTATATGGATCACATTATGAAGGAAAGTGGTATTAAACATGATATCAAAATTGGAGATGTTAATGTCAGCTCTTTGCTTTATGCAGATGATGTTATACTTCTAAATAAATCCGCTACAAGTCTGCAAGATTCTCTGACTAAATTGAATAACTGTTGTAATATTTATGGTAAGAAGGTCAGCAATAAAAAGACAAAGACAATGAAAATAGGCAGAATCATTGAAAATGTCAACTGTGTTGTGAATGGAGAACCTGTGGAACAAGTAAAACATTTCAGCTACTTAGGTACGATTTTTACTGAAGATGGTAAATTAAATATAGAAATAGACAACAGAATCAGCAAAGCTGGTACGGTGGGAAGTCAATTGAATAAATTCATATGGAATAAGAGAGAAATTAGTCAGAACACTAAATTAGCTGTATACAAGACAGTGTTCAAACCAGTTTTAACTTATGGATCTGAGAGATGGGTCAGAAGTAAAACACTTGACCAAAGCCTAGAGACCGCAGATATGAGAGTCCTGAGAAAGATTAGAGGCATGAACAGATGGCATCAATGGCAATATCATATTTAAAACGAGGATATTAGGAAAGAACTTGACATTGTCAGCATCCAGGAATGCATTAGCAGAGCTAATCTCAGCTGGTATAGTCACTTATTATTAGCAAAACAAGTGTTCTCTGCGAGGTTGGCAGCAAAATGACCCAAAGGAAGACCAAGATATGGGTGGATTGATACAGTACAAAGTGCCTTAGACAATAGAAATATAAGATCTGATAATGTTGGAGTCTTGACAAGTAACAGACTGATTTGGAGGAAAATTGGAGATAGGAAGTTAGTAATGATGTAATTTTTTCATGTAGTACTATCATATCCTGTACACTCCTTGAGGGTACATGGCAGGAATCTGATGATGACCTCTTAGTTATTACTTCTCTTATACTAATTTGATCATTCAAATTAGTATAAGAGTTCTACTTCAGTGATCTGGAATTAAAACATACAAGGCTTTCAGGATTATGCAGCACACAGCTGCAAAACTTATTACGGTAGACACTCACTCTAGCAAACATAATATTTTCTAAGAAACTAGAAATAGTTTGTTACACGCAAAGTTCACTATACCAAATTTATTACGCTAAAAAAGAGTGACCTCCCCACCCCATTTCCAGAAAAGGACAAGAAATGGAACCATACATATAAAACACAGAATATGACAATATGAAAAAGTGACAATATGCAAACGATAATGGGAAATATAAGAAAGAATAGAAATAGAAGAGTATGAAATTATAAAAATGAAAATACAGAATTGATGTAACTTATTATTATAATTTACCGAAATTAATGCCACTTAACCACAATACCCACAAATTGATATGTTTACATCTCATTTTGTACAAGGATGCAGACAGAATTAATTGATATATTTCATTTGTATGGCTGTTTAGATGACTGCTTAGATGGCTGTTTAGATGTGAACTAAATATATGTACATTAAATGAGCACTAAGTATGTGAATCACTACAATTAAAATCAAATTTCACTTGAAAGCTTTAGCAGTCAGTCAACTTTCTAACAGGTCAAAGAGGAAGGGGAAAAAATGATTCGCATAGAGGGCGTGCCATTCATTTTTTCCCTCCTGTACAACTGATTAATGCAGGCTAGCGGTTCAGAAGAAGATGTGAATGACATGCATCAGCAAATTAGTGCAGGCTGATCAATTATCATGGAACACTTCAACTATGGGAGATATAGACTGGAGGGAAGAAAGAACACATGGCAAAGTGGAAATGAAATTTATAAAGTTACTAAGGGATAATTACCTGAAACAGCAATTGATGGAAGGGACCAGGGGTTTCAGAGTGTTGGATCTGGTAATAGTATCAGAAGATCTATCTATAACCACAGTAGCAACTCTAATTTTGATCAGGAAAAGTGACATGTACTGGGAGTTTGCTCAACATGTGGGAATTTCAGTCAAAAAAGGTTTATGCATAACTACAAAGATGATTAAGACAAACTTAGGACGCAACTTGGAGCAGTGCCATGCCATACATGGAATGAAAGTCATTAGTGCATGGGAAGTGGTCAAATACTGTTCGAGTGAGGCAGTATCAGAGTGCATACCTAGGGTCAGGAGGATAAACCGAGCAAGGACTAAATGAATGAATAACAATTTAAAGCAGGAGCTGCAAAGAAAAAAAGCACTGTGGAAGGAATTATAAAGAAAGTGATCAGCATGCCACATGCCAATAAGCAGTATAAAGCACAAGCAAGAAGAGTAACTAGTATGATAAGCCTAAATCAGATTTTGTGAGAAAATTAGCTAAGCAGATCAAATATGAAGGTATAAAAGACAGTCGTTAGAAATTTTTCCACTTGGTTATATTATAAATTAAAGATGCCAAGAAATTATAGTCTTGGTTTAATCCTTTATCTAAGTGAAAGCAAACAAAGTTTGTGCCTGAAGTATTTTCAGGACAGGGCAACTTGAACATAGAAGCTGACTTCGCATTGCTTGCCTTAGTATCCCATAATGCAAAGCACATATCCTCCTTACGGCCATATATAATGCTATGCTTGGATAACTTCCCATAATGCATAGCATTATACATGTCCGTAAGGATATGTGCTTTGCATTGGATACTAAGGTGATGTGAAGTCATTAGCTTCTATATATGAGTTGACCTCTCCTGAAAATACTTCAGGCACAAACTTTGTTTGCTTACACTTGGATAAAGAATTAAACCAAGAATATAATTTCTTGGCATCTTTAATTTAGGGGTGCTTAAGGGTCAAAGCTGTATAACTGAGAGGAGACCTCCACATAGCCTTTAAAGGAATGCAGAGACCCGACCAGGGCTTCTGACCTAATGTCCAATCCTCACCTTCTCGTGGTGCACCCTGTTGGGTATTTACTTTGATACTGAACGAACGAGGATGGGCTGGCAATTTGGGATTTAGCCGACCAAATTGTATTCTTATTGGTTAAACCAAAATAAAAAATGATGGTACAACATGACAAAATTTCATGCCGGCTGGGGCGTCGCCCGGTTAAACAAGGCCCCCGTTGTTTTTGCCAGGGAACCAGGGCGAACAGCGAAAAGTCAGCTACTGGAACAAATCTGAAAACAAACCCAAACTCAACATCACCAGAGTTAAAGATCGGTACTATCAACGTAAGATGCCTGAATGGCAAAGAAATGGAGCTAGCTGAGGAATTAGATAAGTACCAGATCGACATAATAGGGGTGACTGAAACAAAAAAGACCAACACTGGCGAGATCTTTCTGAGCAATAAATTCAAAATGTTATATTCAGGCAATGACAATCAAGGAAAAGAAGGAGTAGCCATAGTATTCAACACAAAATACGAGGCTAATCTTCTTGAATGGCAGTCAGTCTAAAGTAGAGTAATTTGGGCAAATATGAGAATGGGGAACTGGACAATGAGACTTATTTGTGCCTATGGTCCCACAGAAGGTTCTACTAAGATAGAAGTGGAGGAATTTTTTGATGCTTTAGAAAAAGCAACTGACACAATGAAAAAGGAAAAGTTGGTCCTTGTTGGGGATCTAAATAGCAGAGTAGGAAATGATTGTGAGACATACAAAAATATTTTGGGAAAATTTGGTAAAAAGAGCAAAGCTAATAATAATGGCAAATATCTGTTGGATTTCTGCACAGGACATAGACTGGTTATTACTAACACCATGTTCCAACATAAAAATATGCACAAATTCACATGGAGAGAAGAGGCTAGAAATAAGAAAAGTCTCATTAACTATGTGATTGTTGATAGTGATGTTTTCTCCCTGGTGCAGGACACCAGAGTGTACAGAGGATTTGAAATTGGAAGTGATCACTATTTAGTCTTGAGCAGGATAAAATTGAATTTCATATTGAAAAGAATAACATGTAAGAAAGTTTTAAAGCGAATAAAAGTTGAGCAGCTCTCAGATGTGAACTGTAGACTAAAATACAGAAAGATTATTGAAAAGAAAATGAAAGAGTTTGAGAACAGGAATCAAGCATTGGATATTCAGTGGCAAACTCTGAAGAAAACATTGATTCTGCCAGAGAGGCATATGGTGAGGTTGTGTGCAAGGATAAAAAAATCAGAACTCCCTGGTGGACACAGGAAGTTAAAGAGGAGGTGAAGGAAAAGAAGAAAGCATATCAAAAGTTCCTGGCAAATAAGTCAGCTTTTACTCTTACAGAATACAGAGACAAATGTTAGAAAGCTAAACAGTGTGTAAAACTAGCTAAACAAAAGTCATGGGAGGATTTTGGCAAGAATATAGAAAATAAATATCAAGCAGGTGGCAAAATATTCTGGAGGTTGTTGAAGAAGCTTAGGAATGGAGGAAAGAGTGCTGTAAAAGGAGTTAGAGATGATAAAGGTGACATGAAAACGGGAGAAAAGGATATCCTTGAAGTATGGAGTAATTACTTTGAAAAACTGCTAAATAAAACAAGCAGTGATGACAGCACAGTGGTAAAAAACATTGACCAGGCATGCAGTCAGGAATACATATCCACACTTGAAGTAGAAAAAGCCATCAAAGGCTTGAAATGTGGAAAAGCAGCAGGAGTAGATGATATTCGACCAGAAATAATGAAGTATGGTGGTATAAGAGTCTTACAGTGGCTGCACTGCATAGTTCAGAAAGCCTGGACAGAGGGACGAATTCCCGATGATTGGAGTAGTGCTCTCATAGTACCCATATATAAAAAGGGAAATAAAACTGAATGTGAAAATTACAGAGATATTTCCCTACTGAGTGTTCCTGGCAAGATCTATGCAAGTATACTTGAGAAACAGTTGAGAAGAATTGTGGAAGAAAGGCTTGGTGAAGAACAAGCTGGATTCAGGCCAAATAGAGGCTGTCAGGATCAGATCTTCACTTTACGACAAATAGCCGAGAAAGCATGGGAATATAACAAAGATCTGTATTTAAGTTTTGTCGATTTGGAAAAGGCATATGACAAGGTGCCAAGAGAGAAGCTATTCAATACGCTGCAGTTATATGGTGTCAATGGGACATTATATCAAGCAATACTTAGTCTTTATTTGAGTTGTAAGTCAGCAGTTAGAATTGAAGGAAGTACAGGAAGATGGTTTAATGTTAAATCTGGTGTGAGACAAGGATGTACATTATCCCCTCTGTTATTCATTATCTGTATGGATCACATTATGAAAGAAAGTGGTATTAAACCTGATATCAAAATTGGAGATGTTAATGTCAGCTCTTTGCTTTTTGCGGATGATGTTATACTTCTAAATAAATCCGCTACAAGTCTGCAAGATTCTCTGACTAAATTGAATAGCTGTTGTAATAGATATGGTATGAAGGTCAGCAATATAAAGACAAAGACAATGAAAATAGGCAGAATCATTGAAAATGTCAATTGTGTTGTGAATAGAGAACCTGTGGAACAAGTAAAACATTTCAGCTACTTAGGCACGATTTTTACTGAAGATGGTAAATTAAATATAGAAATAGCCAACAGAATCAGCAAAGCTGGTATGGTGGGAAGTCAATTGAATAAATTCAAATGGAGTAAGAGAGAAATTAGTCGGAACATTAAATTAGCTGTATACAAGACAGTGTTCAAACCAGTTTTAACTTATGGATCTGAGAGCTGGGTCAGAAGTAAAACACTTGACCAAAGACTAGAGACCGCAGATATGAGAGTCCTGAGAAAGATTCGAGGCGTGAACAGATGGCATCAATGGCAATATCATATTAAAAATGAGGATATTAGGAAAGAACTTGACATTGTCAGCAACCAGGAATGCGTTAGCAGAGGTAATCTCAGGTGGTATGGTCATTTAAATAGAATGGGAGAGGAAAGATTAGCAAAACAAGTGTTCTCTGCCAGGTTGGCAGGAAAATGACCCAGAGGAAGACCAAGATATAGGTGGATTGATATGGTACAAAGTGCCTTAAACGTAGAAATATAAGATCTGACAATGTTGGAGTCTTGACAAGTAACAGACTGATTTGGAGGAAAATTGTAGATAGGAAGTTAGTAATGATGCAATTTTTTCATGTAGTACTATCATATCCTGTACACTCCTTGAGGGTACATGGCAGGAATTTGATGATGATGATGATGATGATCTTTAATTTATGAATGTATAAAAGTTTTAGTTTCTGCATCATAATTTAGAAGGCCTGGTCAGAGGTTAGAATTCCAGATGATTGGAGAAGAGCTCTCATAGTACCCATCGGTAAAAAGGGAAATAAAACCGAATTAGAATTACAGAGGTATTTCCCTAGTGAGTGTTCCTGGTAAGATTTATGCAAGTATACCTGAGAAACAGCTAAGAACAATTGTGGAAGGAAAGAACTTGTGTGAAGAATCTTTGTGTTGTTCCATAGGATTCCACGGCTAATACCAAATCTATGCAAGGCTAGATTTCTTAGCTTGGAGGAAACAGATGTATTCCGTATGTTCTGATGATTGAATATCTACAGTATGACTAGTTTTTAAGTAAGGAATGGAAATTTTCCTGGTATACGATGATGTATTGTAATTTGGATGAAATATATCAAATCAGACTCGAGCTGTTTTTTTACAGCTTGGAATTCTTGTCTGAGTATGTCTTTAGAGGAACAGATGACACATGCCATGTGGTTAAGAGCCTTTTAAGTATGCCAATGTTTTGTGAAAAGTGGTGCATAGTTCTGAAAAATATATCTTCTAGTAAACATAGGTTTCTTATAGTGAAAAGCTGAGAGTACCATCTATTTCCCTCTTTACCAGATCATCTAAGAAAGGAAGGACTCCATTATTTTCCTTTTCTAGTATAAATTTAATTCTTGGGAAAAGGTTGTTGATTTTGTCAAGGACACTGTTTAATTCTCCCTTGTTTGTGTGTGCATGCACTTTGCGTCTTACTCCTAATAGTAACCCTACCAGGAGGTAATTTATTTCTACATGTTCCATTGCATACAATACATATATTACATGTAGCTTCCAAGTACTGATTAACATTTATATATTTGTATCAATATTCATATTCACATTTCTATTTTTACATTTATATCCACGTATTCTGATCTTTACATCCATGTTTATATTTGTATTTTTATATATGCATATATTTAGACTATATAAGTCACACAATATCAATAATTATTGATATTGTGGTAAATTTTTCATCAATTGTTACTCCTAGATATTTTAACTCACTGTGTGTGTGTGTGTGTGTGTGTGTGTGTGTGTGTGTGTACACGTGCATGTATGTGGCCTAACAACAAACACACTGTCAATATACCAAAATCAATAAGGGGTGATAGTAGTGAAGAGAAGACATTCCTCCAAGCATTCCATGAAGTAATTTGACGAAGTCGTGACAACAGAGAGTCCGTGATGCACCATTCTACCTGCCTGCGTAAATTCCTATGTATAGTAAAATCCAATAATTGAATGTCAGATGGAAAATCCTTAGAGATAGTTGAATTATTATATCTAATAGAACATTGAAGGTAGAAGTAAGTCTTTCACTTTAGTGATAAAATCTGCAATATTTTTTATGTAGGAAGGAATATTTCCTGTTCTACTGGAGAGTAGGTTAGATAAAAATGTTCGTAATTTATATGTAAGGCTGCCAATACAGTCAACCACTGGTCACAGGGGGATGCTCATTTTATGTATTTTTGGCATACCATATAGTATGGGTGTTTTAGCATAAAAACTTTTTACCTTGTTGATGGTCATCATTCACAGAATATTTGTACTGGCTGGCAACCGATTTAATCTGTTCACTTGAGACTTGGTGGGAAAACTCTGGTAATAGGTTTATAAGTAGACCCATCTTGGAGCAGAATGTTAATCTTACATTTATATTCCAATGCATCCATAACAACAGTGTAATTTCCCTTGTCTACTTTAGAAATTGTAATATTGCTGTTATTCTTTAGAGAGAGAGCGTAAGTCTTATAATTCATCTCTCAGGATATTTAGTGATGGCAACTTTGCACTATATAAAATTTGTGCCATTAGAACCATAATCAGTTAGCTGATGCAGGCAGAAGGGCATGTTAAGTTTCTTTCAATTTGTAGATGGCACTTTCAGCTTTTCAGTTTATAAGAAACCTAGATTCACCAGAAGATACATTTTTCACAAAAAATTGGCATAGTTAAGGTTCATGCCCACAAGGCACATGTCACCTATTCCTCCAAGGATACACTCAACAAGAATTACAAGCTATAAAAAATACAACATGAGTCTGAACAGATATTTTCCATCCAAATTACAATGTATCCAGGACAATTATTCTTCTATTAATAGATGATCATCAGATACCAAAATAATCTCCATTCCTTATATAAAAGGTATCTCAGAATGAAGCTCAAAAGTCCTAAAAATTTGAATTTCAGACAACCTTCAGACCAATAAATAAGATTTCCTCAGTCCATTCACCATTATTGTTAGATTTTCTCTTTTCTCCAAACTTTCCCAAAATATTTCTATGTCTAGGAGTTATCTGCTTATTCAGCGGTTTAGGTTAGAAACAAAATCCTATTTTTGCTTAATTATCACTCAATAATATATGACTAAATTCATTTCTCCAGTAGAACTTCTGGGATAAGTGGACAAATAAGTGTAATCAAATTTCACATATCACTCTACTTACAACTGGCTTTCCTTCATGAAGTTGATGGATGTTTACTGTTAAATACCATTGCTACCCTGTTTCATCTGATGACTAGTGCCCAAGTAAATCTTGCAATACTTACTAAGATTTCAGCTGTTTTCATCTTTCTAGTCTCAATAATACCAATTATATCAACACAGACTTCAGTAATTTCTCTGGCAGGTCATTTCTTTTCCACTGATACCTCTTAATGTCGGCAGTGTGTATTTTCAATTGTTGTTATAACTGTATATTTATTTTCTTAAACATATGTATTGCCTTTAAAGATATATTTCTGTTAAATTAATTTATATGACATCTAGTTACACATCTTCCAGTTCATATCACAAACTAGTAATTTCTAAAAAGAAGTAACCTGATGACAAATTTGTGGCCAAATATTGTGTAGGCTATTGTATTGATTTTACTCAAGATATAGCACAGAAAGTGTGCACAGAATTTAAACAATTGAATGGTAAATGTCAGAATTTATGAAGAGCCACTCCAAAGTTATTATTATTTTGATATATTCTTAAAAATATGTGTATTAGAAATCAGTGTAACAGGATGATTAAAAAAAAAAAAAATATATACATATCTATATATATATATATATATATACACACACACCAACCTTTAGCTCTTTCCAAAGTACTATGGCTGTCTGTATCATCCGTTTCCATTGTTGTTTTGTACTGATTGATTACAGATGTCAATTCATCATTGGCTTTAAGAATATCACCTTAGGTAAAAGTTAAATATTCAAATAAATAAAATTAGATTAATGAATGTTAATAAAGTTTTACATACCAAATGTACCAGTATGATGGCACAGATTTTTTTTGGATGTTATTACTATTTAAGTTATTGAAGCATAATTAAACTGTTAGAGTTATTAACTACAGAAAACTTAACTTAATGAAATTCTTTTTCTGTTCAATGAATCTGACTGCAGATTAAAACCAATTTCATATGCAACAGCGAGAAAAGCATAAGATAAGTTTCATAATCAAAACTTTTCTACATGAGTGACAAGGTTGTTGAGTGTACAAAAAATAAAAACCGATACTCATACATCCAACTGTTTCAGAGGCCACTATTAACAGTGGAAAGAGCAACTTATGCTATGTATACAAATTATCCTGCATTAGGACAAGCCATTTCACATTTTAACTATCTAAATGATCTGTTTTACCAGCTATGGATAAAACAAATTATTTGGTATATTATAGCTGTCAAGAAATTATTCTGGTTTTTATCCTGCATATAAGTGCAAGCAAGTGTGAGATAAATAAATATATATATATATTTGAGTCTTGACAAGTAACAGACTAATTTGGAGGAAAATTGTAGATAGGAAATTAATAATGATGTAATTTTTTTCATGTAGTACTATCATATCCTGTACACCCCTTGAGGGTACAAGGCAGGAATTTGATGATGATGATGATATATATATATATATATATAAATTAAAAACAAACAAACGTTTGTGTGGAGTATTTTCACAACTAAATCACTTGTATATAGAAAAAGATGACTCAACGTTAAACTTCCCCAGTATCCCATAATGCATAGCAAACTACTTTTCAAATGTAGTATAATGTGATACATTATAGGAGTTGTCATTATACAGACTAGTTTTAACCTTTCTTGAGTTTCACAAATGGGGGCTAGATTCATGGACATAATAATAATCCATGGTGCTTAAGGTGACTTGTGAAGTATCCTTGGCTAGTGGAAACAATTTTTTTAATAAGGTGGCTAGTTTAATGCCTAAATATATATTTTGGCATTAAACTAGGCTTTATCCCATATCTGGCCAGTCTGCCTAGATATGGGATAAAAAACATCAGTTTGTAGGAGAAAAGCCATGGCTCTTCCATATGAACCATCTACTTATGTTCAAATGAAAGCATAAATCTAGGTCCCACTGATGAGCACTCAATAAAGGTTGAAAGTAGTCTGGGTAATGAATCTTCCCATAATGCATGGTATCATACAAGTCTGAAAAGTGTGCTGTGCAAACTTTAATAAATAATAAAATAGATAAATTCACTGACACATGACACACTACACAGAAACCGAGGACTTGTATTTCATAACATTTGGAAGTCTTTAATTAGTATATGTAACATTCACAACCTCTCCTATGCCAGCATCACATACAGAGTTTACATAACAATGTATAAGCTACATGTGATGTGCCTAATGATACATGCGATTAAATATCAATCCAGTATTTTTCAATTTATAGAAATAACAGCTGTTGTGGAAATATTTGAGTTTTCTGTTTGTGTTAAATATCTTTCTGAAAATTCTGTCAGCCATATAGACAGTGAAGCATGTTGGAGAAACATTCAGTTTTGATTAATTAAAAAAAAGTCTATGAGTCAAACCTGGTAAATTATTAAAGTTGATATAAATCTACTTGTAGTGAATTACTTCAAAAAGTGTGCTATGCATTATTATGGAAGCTGAGGCAATTTAATGTGAGGTCAACTGCCTCTATATAGTAGCCTAGTCATGAAGATACTTCACTACTAACTTCTGTTTGCTCACATTTGAGCAAAGGATAAAAAAATAATTTCTTGTCAGGAATAATTTGCTTTCTGACCCATCAGAGAAAAAAAAAATTTGTTCAGATAGAATGAGCAAAACTCTGTATTGCTCATTCCATCTGAACAATACACATATATGTCTGTCAGTCTGTCTCTCTCTCTCTCTCTCTTTGCATATGCATTTAGCTAGTCTCAGGCCTTTAATTCCTTAATGAAAGATTTAACCATACAAATGGACATGGCTACAGAAATATATCATTTATCTTATACTTCATGTCCACATTATTTACATGGCAAAATGCGAACATTTCAATAGTACATTTTGCATCCGTGTTTTTGATTAACATCTAAACATGCAGTGGCAAGGTAGAGTGGTTAATCGAATTAACTGCAGAAGAAAGAAGGCATGGTCTTCTCTCCATATGCTTCCTTCAGTAAACCTGAAGGAAAACCGAAAGCTTTTATTTTTGGTATGTAACTCATTCAAGATACTTTTACATGGATGTTTTCCTGATGAAAGACCAAACGACGCATGCATAGAGTGGATTGTTTCTAGTGCATTGGATCTGTTTTATTTTGATTATCGATGCAGAAGTAGAGCAAAAGAATGATGTTAGGTCAGCTTTGTTTTCAAGTAGATGGTACCGCTGTAGCATCACCATACCATCATGGTAGGTGATGAGACAAAAAAAGTGCAGAGGCAGATGTTAAATGATTTTTTTTTTCTTCTTTTTTTTTTTTTTTTTTTGGCAGAATACTCAACTGATACAAACAGCAGTTTGTGCAAGATGCGAATTTTCTATATTTGGCTCATTAAAAGTCAGATTTGAATCGATGACAGCTGTTTTGTAGATATCACGAACTGCAGTGTGGGACTGAGAATGAAGTAATAGTTTTTATCTCAAGCTGCCAACAATATGCTATTTTGTTTTTAGCTTGAACTGCCTTTTAAGAAAGGACACACCTGTCCTTTCCTAAAGGAGATATTATTTTCTATTTTTTCCCCATATATTTTTTGAACCTACTCTCTTCCAACCAACATTCAAACAACACCATTATTAAAAAGGTAATTATTATCAAGTTAATACCTATGTTAACCTGCAAATTATGATATTATACTAATACCACAATTCATAGGTGTGGTATTAATCAGTTAATAGTTCAATTCACACTCTCAATTCTCTCCCCTATATCTTGATACATATCAATATAATTGTCAATGTTGACTCCTAGATATTTAAAATGATTCACTTGATCAATCATATCAAACATCATCACATAATTATCAGTGACCAAGTTGAATCAATGATAACTATCTGACGAGTTCTTGAAATACAAATATTTAGTATTTTTCTTTTATGACAAAATTCATAGGCTTGTCTTAATTTTCATTTTACTTTTTTTTTTTTTTTCATTTTACACAAATTATGGACTTTACAACCATGTTATAAATAATTATTTTAATTTCTCAATGTTTAGACCTTCATATAAAGGTCGTCATCTGGAGTATACGATATATACAGAGACAAGCTAAATTACATTTCACATAGTATGCTAAAAAAGACAATGATTTGATCAACGTTTATTCTACTGGTCTGACCTCTAGTGAAATTAAAATAAAATTACAATAAATAAATGAAATAAAATAAATTAACAAAATCAAAGCTATATTCTATTTAAGACAACATCAGAGAAACATTCATTCATATACAAGGGTCCTCGAGTTACATCGGAGATCCATTCCTATGGACCGACGATTTTCGACGATAAGGCGATTTCCGATGCAAGTTGGAATTACCATAGCCTAAGTTACTTACCCAACCTAAAACACCCTAAAGTCATACGTATATATCAAGAAACAGAACTAGGCCATAGGAAAATGAAAGGGAGAACATAATTACTGTATAGTAGAGAAAAATGACAAAAATGAAACTGTAATAAAAAAACAAACATAAAAATGAGAACAATCCCCAAAATGACAAATGAAACTGTACTTTCACGTATTCAAGGATGTGAACTTTATCCTTGATAATAGTCCCGACTGTGGTACGACTTAAGTTCAACACGCAGCTTTTGGATTTTGGCTAGTTTGGATTTTACCACTGTTGATCAATAGAGGATCTGCTTACTTATGCCACCTATCTTTGGAGAGGTGGTACAGAAAAGTTAGAAGAATCATAAGCGATTGCTCTAAATAATCTCCAAAGCTTTTGACCAGGTTTGATCTATTACGTAAACTCCCATCATATTGCCTAACCCTAAACTTTTGCTAGCTTTAGACTAGGCGTTCAATACCTCACCTTTTAACTTTGCAGCAACACTGTGGTTCTTCAGTGCTCTATTTTCTCACCACTCTCTTCCTCTTATACATTACCCAATACAATTTTTTTGATGAAGCAAACTATCACATCATTTATATAAACCTCTACTACTTTAAATTCTGAACTCCAAACCATTCTTCACTGTGGTTTGGGTCACCTCATCGGTTTTAATGCTAGCAAAACATAATGCTGTTTTACTTCCCACTAAAGAGAACTTTTTCTTCCAGCCTTACCAAACAGACAAGATAAAAATTTTCTTCTTGGAATTACACTAACATTGCTCTTAGGCATAAACATGTTACAATTATTGCTTCCTTGGCATCCAAAAAATTAGGGTTTTTTTTTTCAAGGTATTAAATTACTCTGAGCAGCTATTAACTTTGGACAAACTGCAAATCTGGCAAACCATCGAATACTGTTCTCACATTTGGGGTAGTGTTCCTAAGATATCCCTAAAAATACTCCATTCCATACAGAAAAATCAGGTTGATTAATGAACCATCCTGCACCAGCTCACTCTACTCACACTGGCATTTAGTTTCTGCTGCATGCATCTGCTATAATTACTTCCAAAGTTACTGTTCATATGAACTAGCAATAATTCCATTCTGTATATCCATTGAAATGTGTGTGTAGCAGTCCATTAACAACTCTTCTCTCACAGTTCAACACCAAATTCATAGAATAAATTTTTCTTCTTCTTTGTTCAGCCATTCTACTGCTGGAATAGGCTCCTCTCTGATGCATTTCCCAATATAATATATAATATACAGGGCTTCAAATCAAATGTGAACAAGTTTGTTCTCCTCAAGCAGAAAAGAAGAAACCTTTTGCCCAGCCACAGTACAAATACACTACAGGGTGTCCAACCAATCTTGCTTGCAAGGGATCAATGTGAAAGCAAGTAGGTATTACTTGCATTTCTTTGCAGCATTTTATAAAGGTGCTTTCTTAAGGATGATGTCTCTGGGGAAGATAGGAATACTATTTCCTAATTCTTCTCCACAGTGAAATCCCATTCACTATAGGCACTACATTTCCACTCCACACATCACGAACTCCCCAAATCAAAATCACTGCCCTACTCAGTTAATTTGTATATAAATGATAAGGAAATCAAGCAACAATAAGAATTGAAAACTCAATGTCCTCTGTATTCCAATTTGAAAAAGGATTAAGACAAGGATGCATACTTTCACCATTACTATTCAACCTTTACAGTGAAATTATAATGAAAAGATCTCTAGAAAAGTGGAACGGAGGCATTAAAATAGGTGGCCAAACAATCACTAACCTACAATATGCAGATGACAGTGATAACAGCTGCAAATGAGCAGGAATTAAAATCCATCCAAAATCAATTAGAATGGGAAAGCTTAAGCCATGGTTTATGAATAAATAAAGATAAAACCAAACTAATGATTTTAAACAATGCAGAAGAGATAGATATACAAGGAATTGAAACTGTCGACAATTTCAACTACCTTGGAGTGATAACAACGAAAAAAGATGGATGTAATTTGCTTTCTTAGCTATTACAACCATTTTTTTTTTTTGTTATTATCACTCCAAGGTTTAGTTAAGATCATTAACTAAGATCTTAGTTAATGATGGATTTAACTATGATCTGGAAAGATATGCATATCTCCAAAAAGACCAAAATTAAGCTTGTGAAACCTTAGTTTTCTCGATCTTTCTCTATGCTTCTAAATCTTGGACAATGACAAAGGATGATAGAAGAATTGAGGCATTTGATCTCTGGTGCTTGAAAAGAATGTTAAGAGTGTCTTGGGCAGAAAAACGAACAAAGAAAAGTATCCTAGAAGAACTGAATACCCACACAAGACTGACAAACATAATTGACAAGAGAATTGTGCAATATTTAATAAATAATTAAAATATGTCTAACAGACATACAAAGAAAAGATCCTATGGAAACAACTTAAGTCACCGAACAATATTGCTTTAAAAGCTGAATACAAAAGAAAACGGAATCACCTAACAACACAGATTAGAACGGCAAAAAGAAACTATTACAGCAACAAATTAACAACAGCTCAGAATGACATAAAGGAAACCTGGCACCTGATTAATGAAATGCTGGACAATATACACAGAACCACTGCCTCAGAAACAATAAAACACAGCTTTGCCTGTGACCCCAAATCCCTCAAACAGTTGGCAAACAACTTTAATCAGCTTCGTGAACTCTGTCCAAAAGCTACAAGAAACAACCTTTCCTCACACAAACGAACATTCTCCACTAGGTCCACAAGCAACCCAGTCGATGTGGTTCCCCACAGTAACAAAAGAAGAACTATTACTGGTAATTCAACAAATTAACCCTAACAAAGGACCGGGGATAGATGGAATCAGACCAAAAGACATCAAGAAACACTCAACCGACCTACTTCCAGTTATACAAAAACTGTTAAATAAAATCTTTGAAACAGGGAAAAAGAAGCGCATCATGCATCAGAAACTCTCCACATATGTTGAAAAATTTCAAATCATACCCAAAACACAATATGGCTTTCAAAAAAATAAAGGAACAGCAACACTCCTGGAAGATTTCACAGATCTAATAAACGCTGCATTGGATAAAAACAGAATAACATTAGTAGTATTCATTGACCTAACAAAAACATTTGACGCTAACACACAAAACCTTGTTAACGAAACTAACCCATATCGGAATTGGAGGTCGTCTACTCCAGTGGTTTAAAGCATACACGAAAAACAGAAAGCACACCACACGTATAGGATCAGCATACAGCAAAGAGGTACATGTAAGCTGTGGAGTACCGCAAGGAGCTGTCCTATCTCCCATTCTATTTAACATATACACACACATGACATAAGCCAACTCCCCCTAAAAAGTAAAATCTTCCAGTACGTAGACGACACGGCCATATTATCCATTCACAACAATGCAAATATCACTTACACAAATATGCAACACGACATCAATCAAATCACTAACTGGTTAACCAAAAACAGCACATATATAAACCCTGGAAAAAAAAAGCTAATGGTATTCAAAAACCCCCAAACCCTGCCCATAGAAACTAAATATCTCACTATCCAACATTCATCCTCCTACACACAAAGCGCAGAACCTAAAATCACAACCATCACACAGGTGAAAACAACATGCTATCTCGGATTTCACTTCGATGCCGATCAAAGTTGGAATAGCCATACAAATTATACAGATTAAAAGACATTGCCCCAACCCACATAAAAATACTAATCTATAAAGCATTATGTGAAAACATTTTAAGATATGCAATCACATCATATGCATTCTGCACAGACTACAGACTTAACAGGCTACAATGGTTGCAAGATAAAATGGTAAAACCAATATTCTGGGAACAACCCACTCTTATGCAGGAAGCACGGACAAAACACAAAATATTTAAGGTGAAACACTTATGCCACTACACAGTCATGTTAAAACATTACTACAGCCCAACATATAGAGTAACCAGAACAACATATCAAATAACAAGACCACAGTCAACAAACTACATAACATATAAGTACAACAATCACTATGGCAAAGCTACATACCTGACATGATAAACAAACTGCTGTTCGACGACAGAAACCTAGGAACATACAGAGAGCTGAAACAGGCGCTGTATTTCACAAAAACCATCACTACAAGAACACAAAGAAACAAACACACCATGTCTAAATCCAACCCTATTTGCACAAAAAAAAGAAGAAAAAAAAAGTTAAACTGTAATAACAGTTGAAGTCTTCCAAGCACGTACCAACAAACAGTAAAATCAATACCTGGCTTGTGACCAGTATAGGAACATAACCATGAAACCACCACCATCTATCATCTTCCTCAGATAAGCTCTGCTAAGCTTCGAGGAAGAAAATTATTAACTTGCAAGTATCTGTTAATCACAATTGTAATGTGTTATAAATATTATATATATATATATAATTATTACAGCATCTATGTATGCAATTTATCTGAGACATAAAAAAAAAATTAATTAATTAATTAAAAAAAAATTATATTGATGACATCTTTGTAGTTTGGAATTATTCCTCAATGGACCTAGTTTCTTCCCAAACTTAATTCAATTCATCTGAGAATCAAATTTGCTCTAGTGCAAGAAAACAATAACAGTTTCTTCTCAGAGAGGCTCACAAGACTTCCAAGGAAGTCTTGTGAGCCTCTCTGAGAAGAAAAGTGTCTAAAACTACATACCTGACATGATAAACAAACTGCTGTTCGACGACAGAAACCTAGGAACATACAGAGAGCTGAAACAGGCGCTGTATTTCACAAAAACCATCACTACAAGAACACAAAGAAACAAACACACCATGTCTAAATCCAACCCTATTTGCACAAAAAAAAGAAGAAAAAAAAAGTTAAACTGTAATAGCAGTTGAAGTCTTCCAAGCACGTACCAACAAACAGTAAAATCAATACCTGGCTTGTGACCAGTATAGGAACATAACCATGAAACCACCACCATCTATCATCTTCCTCAGATAAGCTCTGCTAAGCTTCGAGGAAGAAAATTATTAACTTGCAAGTATCTGTTAATCACAATTGTAATGTGTTATAAATATTATATATATATATATAATTATTACAGCATCTATGTATGCAATTTATCTGAGACATAAAAAAAAAATTAATTAATTAATTAAAAAAAAATTATATTGATGACATCTTTGTAGTTTGGAATTATTCCTCAATGGACCTAGTTTCTTCCCAAACTTAATTCAATTCATCTGAGAATCAAATTTGCTCTAGTGCAAGAAAACAATAACAGTTTCTTCTCAGAGAGGCTCACAAGACTTCCAAGGAAGTCTTGTGAGCCTCTCTGAGAAGAAAAGTGTCTAAAACATTCATTAATTGTTTTAGACACTTTTAAATTAAATCAAAAAAAATGTTTTGATACATGATGAGGAGAGCAAGCAAGCTAGGGATCACCTCCTGGAAGTTGTGTAAGTGTGTGGATAAGAGTGTTCAGACTAGATTTTTTTTTCTTGGAGAGTGGTGAATGACTAGAATGAATTCCCAGATATAGTTATGAGTACCCTGACAGTGAATGAGTTTAAAGGAGAAGTATGATATGTAGCGAGGGAATAAAGTTATTATGGATCTTTGACTCCATATATGACCCTTGATAAAATAATGATTTTATGTAAAAATTTAAAACAAACTAAACACTTGGCAAGGCAAAAAAAACCTGCCTGAATGTATAGGCTCAGACAGCACCTGCTAACTGGAGATCTGAAGTGGCTTTAAAAAGTTCCATGTTTGGTCTCTAGAAAAGGGTTTTCAGTCTATGTAAAAAATAAACAAAAATACAAAAAAAAAATAATAAATAAAAAATTTAAAAAAAAAAAAATATATATATATATATATGTGAAAAGTTATGAGTTATATATATTTTTTAAAATATTTTATTTATCATTTTTTTTGTATTTTTGTTTATTTTTTTACAAACTTAACTGTTTGGAGGAAGGAGTAAAAAAAAAACCAAGTTTATAAAATTACTTGGTATCCTTAATATATATATCAGGTGTAAATATTCAGGATGTGCCAGGTGTGCGGTGCACATCCACAAACAGCGTTATCACGGATATTATATTTTGTTCCCGTTAAATACTTCCAAAATTGTTTCCAGACTTCATGTCATTTCTAAAAGTAAACACAATATATTAATGCTTCATAAAAACGACACTTTATGACGTGTAAACATTGCACCACATTTGCATTAATAGCCTGGGTGTGCATTCGAAGTACATACACCTCTGACCCCTTTCAAAAGATGTACAGATGGTGCAGCAGGTCAAATTCTTAGTGTTCTAGTAATTTTCAACCACTTAAAAGGCAAGGCAGATTGAGCTCTGAGACAATAGCATCTAGAGGCTGTGATTAGTTATTGTATAAACCAGTGGTGTTCAACCTTTTTTTACTACACAAGCTACTTTTCTATAAAATGTTATTCGGTGATCTACTCTCTTATATAGATCACTTTCCCCCAATCTAATATCTGATTATGCACAAATAAGCAACTAAAAAAAATACACAACTAAAAACTTTATCTGAGTATTTAAAAATTTATTTATCACTTTGAATTATTTTAATACAACAAAAAAACAAAACAAATATATTTGAATAAAATATTTATTTCTCTATTTTGGAAAACCAAAGTTAGAAAAAACAACAGATTGATTACAAACTCACAAGTTACAGAAAATGCTGGTTGATTAAAAAAAAAAGAAAAAAGTAATGTGAAATTTGGCATTGTTTGGACCTCGCAATATTTTGATAGTCAAGTTGATATGAAGAAGTGGCCAATCGCAGACAATCATCCAAATGATCATTTGTAATTTGGTTTCTTAATTGATTTTTATGACGGTGATATTTGAAAAAGCAGATTCTGACAAGTATGTCGATCCGAAACACGACAGAATTTTTCGCACAATATCAGTTGATATTGAGAATTTTTCATGTGTATACTTCCAAATGACTTCATTGTTTATTGATTTTAAATGTAAACTATTCTGAATGTTTATTATCTCAAGTTCTACTTCAGCTTGGTTTATATCAAATAGCCCATTAATTTTATTTGAAATTTCTGTGATGTTCAAGTTTTCTTGAAACGGATTATTGATAAAAGATACAATCATTTTTTATTAAAATCTTTAAATCTTGAATTTATTTCTTTCTCAACTAATTCTATTTCACGAATAAATTCTTTTAAATCATAGCGAAACATTTCTTGATTTTGTTCAAAAAATTTTAATAAATATGGTAGATGTCTAAATTCGTGGTCATTTATATTTTTCTTTAATAAAAGTAAGTATTGTTGGAAAGTTTTTATTGAACTTAACATGTCAATTAAATTTTTATCTCTACCTTGTAACTCTAAATTTAAATTGCTTAATTTCGTACAGAAATCTACTAAAAAATCTTTTATCACTCTGTGGATAAATATCTCCTTTTTCATTGAGAAAATTTTTATATCATTAATTAATACAAGAAATCTTTCTAAAAATTGACTTCTGCTGAGCCAGCGAACATTATTGTACAACAGAAGTTCCCTATCATCATCTGCCTGTAATTTAAATAACCACCGTTACAGGGCTTTTCCTCGAACAGAATTTACAATTTTAAATGTAATATCCAAAACATCTTTTGTGTTTAATCTTTTACTACACAGTACTTGTTGGTGAATAATACAGTGGTACGTTAAAAAATCTGGATATTTGTCATCGTTTTTACATAATGAAACGAAGCCCGATTTATTACCTATCATTGCAGGAGCACCATCAGTAGTAATAGACACAAGTTTAAAAAGCAGAAGTTTGTGTTGTTTCACAAATTCATCAAATGTTTCTCCCCTAGTCCTTCCCAATAATGGTATAATTTTCAAAAGTTCTTCTTTACTTGAATAATCTTGAAATACCATGCGAAGAAATACCATTAACTGAGCAATATCAGTGAAGTCATTTGATTCATCAAATTGTAATGAAAATGCAACACACTGGTGAATTGTTCTGATGACACACTGGTCTGACATAACTGAGTATTCAGATCGGCACTTAAAATTTCAACTGTTCTCATAACCGTTGTTCTGGAAAGCTGTAAATCTTTAATATTCAAAATGATTTAATTTTAAAGTCAGAAAATAAAGATTCTGCTGCTGCAAGAAACGATTCTTTTATTAACTCTCCATCAGTAAAAGACTTTTTTGCTTTTGCTAATAAATGACACACTTTCAAAGATGCAATAGTGACTGATATTGGTTTATTTATTACTTTCGAAATCATATTTTGTTGTCCAGAAAGTCCTGCCTTTAAATTTATAATTTTTGATTTACGTATTTCGGAATTTTGGGGAAAATCTTCATCATATTTTGCATGTAGCGATCGAATCTCTCAATATTACCTTTTTTTGGAATTGCTACAGATGAATTACAAATCAAACAACAACACTTTCCATTTACCATTGTAAAGAAAAAATTCGTTTCCCATGCCTTGTAAAAATGATGTCTTTGATTTCTTTGATACACTCATGATTATCCTCAAATTAAACAAAACGCATACGATGTGCATTTGTTATACATCTACTTTTGCTATCCAGTCGTCACTGCGACATTGTAAACTTTTATTATTTAACTTTGTATACTTGTAATTTCTATTAATTACTTGTGATGTCTTTTACTCTATACTTTATTCTCTGTTATTCTAATTTGCTGTGCGCACTTTCTCTCTCTCAGAATCTCTCGTTTATCTTATTACGTGCTATGTTTATCTACTGTTCGCATTGCGAGTCTTATGCCTAAGATATTAGAAAATTTATTTAAAATGAGACTGAGCCACTAATATCTTTGATTATCAAAAAGAACTCAATTACAGCTGGTAGATTTCTCTCTCTCTTTCTCTAACACAAATTCCTACATTAAAACTTTCACAAACAGTCGTGGTCTATTCTTTTTCTTAATTTCACGCTTTGGCCAACTCACTTAGATTCCCACTCAACAAGTCCGATTTATTTTAGAAACAGTGGGGTTGTAAATAAACAAACAGGCAGCACTCTTTTAACAAGAAAGTCAAATGACAATTATTTACATTACTATGAAATATACATAATTTTAATGTTAAGGAGATTGCGTTCTCTATCCATCTATAAAAACTCTTTAGCAAAAATTAGAACCTTCTTTCTTCAACATTAAATACTTTCTTTAACACATAAGGTTACCTACTCTCATTTTACAAATTTTTGCTCATTAATCTCTAAGCTTACTCGTAAAGAGGTTACCTAAATCTGTGTTAAGTTATCTTTTACACATTTGATATCAACCTCTAACATGCCAATTGATTCTCTTATGGACATTTCTTAACACTATTAAACATATATCTTAAAATTCTTTCTTGTATCAACTATAAGAGGAATTATATAAAAGTTTTGAACTTACAAAGGCTCTGTATCTCACATTCAGTCAAAAGTCTTTCACTAAAAGTTCTACGAAAATTCTTTAGTCTCAGATCTTCTTCAGGAAATTTTGGCTCAGCTGCATCTCATCAGGAACATAGCGGGCTGTGGGCTCATTCAGCTCCGGCAAAAGGTTACCCTCCCACGGCAAAAAGAAAAACTTACGAGCGAAGGTGCTTCGGGAAATTTGCCTTGCCTTTTCTCCTCTGCTTGGGCTTGCCAAAAATGCCTGGACGACTGCCTTCTTTTTCTGCCGTTTCAACAGCTAGAACTGCCACCAACTATTAACTGGATCCCTCTCTGGCCTGGAAACTTTTCTCCGGCAATTAGAACTCATCCTTTCGGCAATTTGAAACCTTGTCTGCGGCCTAGAAGTAGTCTCTCTCTCTCTAGTGACGTCTCGAACTGAGAAGCTGCTTTCTGGAAGCGGGAAACTCCTCTCTCAAGCAACGTGGATCTGGGCAGCCTCTCTGACGGCGACTCTGGACCAGGCAGCCTCCTCTCTGACAGCAATTCTGGAACCAGGACCCCTTCTGCTTGCTTCAGTCCCTTTTTATTAGGCCTCCTCTGAGACCTCGCATGAAGTTTGGCAACCCCCAAAGAATCGGTATGAGTCTTTCATCTTAAGTTTCAAGTTCAGCACGCCTTTGGTTATCTCCTCTGCTTTCTTTTGATTGTAAGTTGCAGGCCATCGGAAAGTTGTTTGAACTCTTTCTGACTGACTTCGGAGATGTTTACACTTAGAGCCTGCAAGCCTTTCTCATACATACAAGTTTCAATAACAATCTTTCTAATGCTGTCATGTACAGCTTCGGCAACAAAAACATTGGTTTTTAACACTCTAACATATTCTTATTAAAGCAGCATATACAGTTAGCTTCAAAAGTGTTATTTACAAACATCTAATACAAACTATACCGAGACAAACAAAGTTTATTTTTTTACCATATTCACATGAGACTTAACCTAAGTAAAAAATCGATGTAATGTGCTTTGGAATAATACGTAAGCTACAATCGAGTTTTTACACTTTGCTTATAATCGTATTCACTCGGCTTGCTGTTTGACTTCTACTGATCCAAATTAATTCATTTATCTGGACTTATAAGAAAATTACTGATTTGACAATTTTAATGAAAAATAAATAAACAATAGCAATACACTTAAAGCGAATTAAAAATAATACAAAGTAATAATAAATAAAATATTATGTTTTCAGTTTTAATTAAATTTGTAAGTAAGGAGGAATACACAAGAGATTGACCAAAAATCGCTCTGCGATCGACGGGTTGAACACCCCTGGTATAAACCATTCCAATTGACCCATTGTCGTTTGTCATGATTTGCTGTTTTTGTTTTCTGAGTTTCCTCTGTTTTGTGTACGTGAAGTATAAACTGATGTGGTAGGCAAGTACAAATATAATGTATTGTAGTTGAAGGAAATAAAATTTGTCCTCCTCTTCCAAATTTTACACCTTTGAGTAATTCATATATACCAACCAAATATAGCATTCTCCTTCATTATTGTTTTCTAATATTCAATATTGTAAAACATTCTACACCTGAGTAATTCTCCGACATTATCACATCTTAAATTTTTATCTTCTAAGGCACTATTTACTGTATCAAACCATCTATATCTTGGTCTTCCTCTGGGTCTTTTTCCTGCAAACCTGGCAGAGAACACTTGTTTTGCTAACAGCTCTGCTGACATATTCCTGGATGCTAATAATGTCAAGTTCTTTACTAATATCCACGTTTTTAATATGATATTGCCACTGATGCCATCTGTTCGCGCCTGTAATCTTTCTCAGGGCTCTCATATCAGTAATCTCTAGTCTTTAGTCAAGACTAGAGATTACTGATTTATTTCTAACCCAGCTCTCAGATCGGTAATTTAAAACTGTTTTGAGCACTGTCTTGTATACAGCTAATTTAGTGTTTAGACTAATTTCTATCTTATTCTATATAAATTTATTCAGTTCACTTCCTACCAGACTGGCTTTGTTGATTCTGTTGTCTATTTCCATATTTAATTTGCCATCTTCATTAAAAATTGTGCCTAAGTAGCTGAAATGTTTTACTTATTCTATACATTCTCCATTCACAATGCAGTTGATATTTTCAAGGCATTTAAATATTTTCATTGTCTTCGTCCTGTCACTGCTGACCTTCATACCAAATCTATCATCATCATCATCAAATTCCTGACATGAACCCTCAAGAGGTGACAGGATATGATAGTACTACATGAAAATTTACATCATTACTAACTTCCTATCTACAATTTTCCTCCAAATCAATCTATTACCTGTCAAGAATCCAACATTATCAGATCTTATATTTCTATCTTCTAAGGAACTTTTTACTGCATCAATCCACCTATATTTTGGTTTTCCTCTGGATCTTTTTCCTGCCAACCTGGCAGAGAACTCTTGTTTAGCTAATCTTTCTTCTCCCATTCTGTTCATGTAACCATACCATCTGAGATTAGTGCTGCTAACTCATTCCTGGATGCTGACAACGTCAAGTTCTTTCCTAATATCCTCATTTTTAATATGATATTGCCATTGATGCCATCTGTTCACGCTCATAATCTTTCTCAGGACTCTCATATCTTCTCTCTCTAGTCTTTGGTGAAGTGTTTTACTTCTAACACAGCTCTCAGATCCATAAGTAAAATTGGTTTGAACAATGTCTTGTATACAGCTAATTTAGTGATTTGACTAATTTCTCGCTTATTCCTTATAAATTTATTCATTTGACTTCCTACCAACTAGCTATCAATTTCAATATTTAATTTACCATCCTCACTAAAAATCGTGCCTAAGTAGCTGAAATGTATTTTACTTGTTCTATAGGTTCTACATTCACAATGCAGTTGATATTTTCAATGCTTCTGTCTATTTTCATTGTCTTTGTCTTGTTATTGCTGACTGTCATATCATATCTATTACAACAGTTATTCACTTTAGTCAAGGAATCTTGCAGATTTTTAGCGGATTTATTTAGAAGTATAACATCACTCTCATAAAGTAAAGAGCTGACATAAACTTCTCCAATTTTGATATCAGATTTAATACCACTTTCCTTCATAATGTGATAAATTCATTATCTATAACCCATATAGATAATGAATAACCGAGGGGATAACATACATCATTTTATATTATGTTTTAAGCCAACAAGAATGGTGAGGATTGGACATTAGGTCAGAAGCTCTGGTTGGTTCTCTTCATTCCTTTAAACGCAATGTGGAGGTCTCCTCTCAGTTATACAGCTTTGATCCTTAAGCACCTCATACCAAATCTATTACAACAGTTATTCAATTTAGTTAGCGAGCTTGAAGACTTGTACTGGATTTATTTAGAAGTATAACATCATCTGCATAAAGTAAAGAGCTGAGATTAACATCTCCAAGTTTGATATCAGGTTGAATACCACTTTCTTTATAATGTGATCCATATAGATAATAAATAACAGGGGATAATGTGCATCCTTGTCTAACACCAGATTTAACATTAAACCATCTTCTTGTACTTCCTTCAATTCTAACTGCTGACATACAGCTCTACTGACAGTCCACAACTGTAGTGTTTTGAATAACTTTTCTCTTGGCAACTTGTCATATGCCTTTTCCAGATATACAAAACTTTAATACAGATCTCTGTTATATTCCCATTATTTCTCAACTATTTGTTGCAAAGTGAAAATCTGATCCTCACAGCCTCTATTTGGCCTGAATTCAGCTTGTTCATCAAGCTTCCCTTCCACAATCCTACTGTAGTGTTCCTGGTAAATTTACCAGGAACACTCAGTAGGGAAATACCTCTGTAATTCTCATGTTCAGTTTTATTTCTCTTTTAACATATGGGTACTATGACAGCTCTACTCCAATTATCTGGAATTCGTCCCTCTGTCCAGGTCTTCTGAACTATGCAGTGTACCCACTGTTAGACTTTTATACCTACATACTTGATCATTTCTGGTCAAATATCATCTATTCATGCTGCCTTTCCACATTTCAGGCTTTTGATGGCTTTTTTTATACTTCAAGTATGGATATGTATTCCTGATTGCATGCCTGGTCAGTGTTTTTTACTACTGTGCTGTCACTAATTGTTTTGTTTAGCAATTTTTCGAAGTAATTACCACACACATCAAAGATATCCTTTTATCATCTCTAATTCCTTTTACAGCACTCTTTCATCCATTTCTGAGCTTTTTCAACAATCTCAAGAATATTTTGCCATCTTCTTGATATTTATTTTCTATGTTCTTGCCAAAGTCTTCCCATGACTTTTGGTTATCTAGTTTTGCAGTGTTTAGCTTTCTTACATTTGTCTCTAAATTCTCTAAGAATACAAGCTGACTTATTTGCCTTGAACTTTTGATATGTTTTCTTCATTGCCTGTTTAATTTTCTGTGTCCAATATGGAGTTCTGATTTTTCTATCCTCGAAGACAACCTCACCACATGCCTCTGTGGCTGATGCAATCAGGAGTTTGCCACTGAATCTCCAAGGTTTGGTTCCTGTTCTCAAACTCTTTCATTTTTGATTCAATAATGTTTGTGTATTTTAGTCTACAGTTCATATCTGAGAGCTGTTCTACTTTTATTTGCTTTAAAACTTTCTTACATGTTATTCTTTTCAATATGAAATTCAATTTTATCCTGCTCAAGACTAAATAGTGATTACTTCCAATTTCAAATCCTCTCTACACTCTGGTGTTCTGCACCAGGGAGAAAACATCACTATGAACAATAACATAGTCAGTGAGACTTTTCGTATTCCTTGCCTCTTCTCTCCATGTGAATTTGTGCTCATTTTTATGTTGAAACATGGTGTTAGTAATAACCAGTCCATGTCCTGAGCAGAAATCCAACAGGTATTTGCCATTATTATTAGCTTTGCTCTTTTCTTCAAATTTTCCCAAAATATTTTTGTATGTGTGACAATCATTTCCTACTCTGCTATTTAGATCCCCAACAAGGACCAACTTTTCCTTTTTCATTATGTCAGTTGCTTTCTCTAAAGCCTCAAAAAATTCCTTCACTTCTATCTTAGTAGATCCTTCTGTGGGACCATAGGCACAAATAAGCCTCATTGTTGAGTTCCCCATTCTGATATTTGTCCACATCACTCTACTTGATATTGCTTGCATTCTAGATGATTAGCCTCATATTTTGTGTTCAGTACTATAGCTACACCTGCTTTTCTTTGATTGTCATTCCTTAATATAATATTTTGTATTTATTGCTCAGAAAAATATCCCCAGATTGTCGTTTTTTCCCCCCTCAGTCACCACTATTATGTCGATTCGATACTTATCCAATTCCTCAGCTAGCTCCATTACTTTGCCATTTAGGTTTTTTATGTTGACAGTACTGATCTTGAACTCTGGTGATGTTGATTTGGAGTGCGTTTCAGGATTTGTTCCAGAAGCTGACTTTTCCACAAGAAGGTGAGCACTGGATATTAGGTCAGAAGCCATGGTTGGTTCTCCATATTCCTTTAAAGGCTATGTGGAAGCCTCCTCTCAGTTATACAGCTTTGACCCTTAAACACTCCTCTTCTTCTTTATTGTTTTCTAATATGCAGTATCGTAAAACATTTTATACCTTTGAGTAATTCAAATATACCAAACAAATATAGCATTCTCTTTCATTAGGATTGGATTACTTTGATTACTGTTGGATTATTGCAGAACACTTGGATTACTGTGCTCAGATTTGGTCTCCTGAGTTCCAAGGGGATAAAGAAGCTGTGGAAAGGGTGCAAAGAGTTACAAAGATTATATCCGGATTATGGGATTTAGATTGTGAGTATGCGAATTACAGACTCTGGTTAACAGGAGAAAGAGGGGTGATATGATAGAGGTCTATAAAATTTTGAATCGGTATTATTGTAAAAATTTGATGTAACTTAATAATGCCAGAAAGTCTTACATCAATTTTTACAGAAGTCAAGCCCAGTAAGATTGTAACCTGTATGTCTATGTATAGATAAAATTGTTAATGTAAATAATCCCTATGGGAATTGTCCTTACTTGCTGCCCTAAGACAAATCCTAGAATGTGTTGAACTAGGGCAATACCTTGCCACCAGAAAACCGTATATGTTAGCTCCTTATAAGAACATAAAATTTGTTTGTGAAGTGCACCTGTAAATACTCACGGTCAGTGTTAAACAGACCGACAAACTTCAGACGAATGTCCGCTGCCCAAATCAAATAGGATTAGAAGTGTACATGAGAAGAACAAAGAAAGGGTCAGCATCAGTGGAAGAACAAGGGATCGCACCGAAATGTTCGGGGTCCCATATCTTCGTGCAGGGATACGAAAGAAGGCGAATAAAAGGTGTTGGCCGAAGACTGAGTATTGGTTCCAAGAGTTCTTCATCGGTTGTCAAGAGGTCGTTATCGAGAAGTCGCCAGCGGTTGTCCATCAGATGTAAGAAATCGAGGATGCAACTTCAGGAGAAATCATGCCAGTGATCTAAAAGAAAGATAACGGGAGCCGATATTTGATGACGAATTGACAAATCTTCACCAGGAGCTGTTGTCTGAGGGAAGAAATTGCTCCATTAGTCCAGCGCGCATCCAAGCATTCCACAAGCCGATATCTTCGCCCGAAGTGCAGCAGGACAGAGCATCCCAGAAGCATCAGTAAATCTATCACCGCCGTAAAGGGGGAGAGAAAAACCTGATTCAGGAAAAAATGGTCAGGACTCCAGTTCGAAGTCAAGTGCACAGTGGGTAGCAGCCATAAAGTGAGTTGATCCGTTTATTCAATTTTAATGAATTATAGGAGAACTTTATTAGTGGACTGTTAAGTTGAGGCTTATGAAATTGAGCAGAGTTAATGGTTGAAAATTAGATGTTTAATAATTAATAGAAATTTATATGTGTAACATTCTAGTAGCAACACTTATACGTTGGTCATACATAACTGGTAATTAGTTTACGGAATTAACAACGCATATAAAGTATATTAATTAAAGGTAACTTTAATAAATAACTTCTATATTTCGGCAACGTCACGTTGCCATCTTCAGGAACATAAAGATATGGTATGTGCATGCAGGCACTAACAAAAGCAAATGAGAAAGAAAGCAAGAAACTAATATTGTTCCTAAAGTCCTAATGGTGCCCTCTGGTGGGCTAATTTGGTTGACTTGGCAGTTGGGCTGAAGTTCTCAAAATGTAAGTCTCCCAAATTTGGGGTAGTTTCATGCATCCAAATTTGTTGAGGTTAGGAACGTTTTTTAGAGCTGCTGAAGATTCCTTGAATGATCTTTCGTATTTAAACTTGCTGCGATGTATTATTTTTGTTTTCTTCCAACGAATTCTATGGTGGATATTTAAGGCATGGTCTGCCAGCCCAGAGTGGCTGTACTGGTGAAACCGGATGTAGTCTTTGTGTTCTGAAATCCTGATATTTGTTGTTCTGCCTGTTTGGCCAAAGTAGGACAATTTGCAGCTGCAAGGGACCTGGTATACACCAGGTAGGTCTATGGGGAAGTGGTTGGTCTTTGGTAGAGCGGATAAGGGATGCCAACTTTTTATATGGTCTGTAACAAGAAGTAAGGTCATATTTTCTGAGTATATTGGTTATTTTCTCAGAGGTGCCACGGATGTAGGGGATGGTGACAGATTTGGTGTAATCTTTATTGTGGAGGGGGGGAGGGGATTGTGGTTTACTGGTTTGAGTATTTTTTGGATTTTTTGGGGTTATAGCCATTGGCTAAGAAAGTGTTGTGGATGTGGTTTAGTTCAGTAGTTAGGGCCTTGTCATCTGAGCAGATTAATTTTGCCCTGTTATATAGTGTTTTTATAACCCCATATTGTTGTGGGGGGGGGGGGGGGGGGAAGTGGGATTGCTGGAATGTATCTGCCAGTATGGGTGGGTTTTCTATAAACTGAGAAAACCAAAGATCCATCAAGCTGGTGGGTGATTAAAGTGTCTAGGAAGGGGAGAGTGTTGTTTTCCTCTTTTTCTAAGGTGAACTGGACTCTGGGGTGTTGGATGTTTAAGTGTGTTAGGAAGGAGTGGAGTGAGTCTGAGCCATGTGGCCAAATAGCGAACACATTATCCACGTAACGAAGCTAAATAGTGGGTTTTTGTGGGGAGGAGTTTAAGGCTTTCTCTTCAAAGGTCTCCATAAAGAAATTGGTGAACCCATGGCTGTCCCCCTCTATCTGTTTGTAGAACTTTCCTTGGCAAACGAAATAGCCTGAGTTCATTGTGAACTGAAATAGGGCTGAGATATCGGAGGAATCTTGGCTTGGATGAGCTCTAGGGTTTCTTTGAGTGGGACATTAGTGAATAGGGAGGAGACGTCAAAACTGACCATTATGTCAGTGTGTTGGAGTGAGAGGTTTTCTACACTGGCTTTAAAGTGGGCTGAGTTATTTATGTGTTGCCAGTATAGTGTGTGAGCGTTTTGGCTAAATGTTTGGCTAATTTATATGTGGGGGAATCAATGCCATCCACTATGGGACGTAATGGCACATTTTGTTTATGTATTTTTGGGAGTCCATATAATCGGGGGGGTCTAGAGTTATAAGGTTTTAGTTTGTTAGTGACTTCCACAGGCCAAGAAGTGACTTTCTTAAGGAGTCTGTGGAGAGTTCTAATCTGAGAGCTGGTAGGATTATATTCAATAGGGAGGTAAGTAGTATGGTCTAGTACCAAAGCATTAAGCATTAACCTTTGTAGTCCTTTTGATTTAGCACCACAGTGCCGTTTCCCTTATCCGCCTTGGTGATTACTACTTTTTTGTTATTCTTCATTTCTTGTAGGGCTGCATATTCGTCTTTGGATAAGCTTTAATTAATATACTTTATATGCATTGTTAATTCCGTAAACTAATTACCAGTTATATATGTGTAACAGTCAGAGGGTAACTGTTTGTCAATGGTGCATTTTGCCTATAGAATTATCTTAATATCGGAAGGAAAGAGCTTTTGTGTGTAATGATATTTTTTATGTGCATAACAGTTAAGAAGTAGCAGTTTATTAATAGGTATCATTGCTTAGGGTAGTAATTTGTATTTTTGAAGTGAGTGGTTAATTTTGTGACATAATTTTCATGAATTGAAAGGGCATTTTAAGCTAATTGTTGAACTAAGCAAAATTTTCTTTAATTGCAATAATAGTGTAAATTGTTTTGTGGTAAATAAATGTGTTGTTTAAATGTTAATAGAGTGTTGCCTGATATTTAATTCTTTGATGCACTGTTCCAAAAAAATATTAGAACCTATTAGCGGGAACTCAGGAGAAAGGATAGTAAAGGATAGAGAGTAGACCACAACTGCAGATATTAATTAATCAGGAATAATTTGAATGTAATGGGAAAACTACTGGATGCATTTAATACTTCTTATTACTAGAAAACAGACATCAGTGGTGCAGCTTTTAATCCAATAAATTTTCTGGTGTCCAAAGAATAAGAAGGTAAGTGCGGAAGGCAGTATAGCGTAAAGAAATCCATAAAGAGATATTAAAGGGATAAAGAGATACCAAAGAGTGATAAAGAAGAATAGTTGGAAGTACATAATAATTATTGCATTAACGTACCAATTAAGGAAAATATATAATTAGAGATATAAAGAAGGGGGCAGATATATAAGAAAGGATAAATAACCAAAGATATACTATATAATAAATA
This sequence comes from Typopeltis vanoorti, assembly GCF_054136105.1. NCBI lineage: Eukaryota > Metazoa > Arthropoda > Arachnida > Uropygi > Thelyphonidae > Typopeltis > Typopeltis vanoorti. Next base: position 4,916,437 of record NC_143565.1, on the reverse strand, counting down.
AACAGACCCCCCCCCTCCCGTTTACATTATAGCATTTCAAATGATGAAATTTTTCGTCATATGGAAGGCGGGGAGAGAACAGGGGGAATCCATGGAAGTTAAGGTTGTTCTCAGTCAAGAAAGGGGTAAGAGCTAGGTTTTTCTCTCAGAGAGCAGTGAGTGAATGGAATAATTTGCCCTTAGGAGCAGTGAGTGCATCTAGTGTAAATGAATTTAAGGGAAGGTATGATAGTTGGGTTGGGTAACTTACAGACTCCCTCGATGAGTCCTTGATTCCCTGGAGGTCTCAGATAATAATAATAAAAATAATTATTGTTTTCTAATATTCAGTAACTTAAAACAAACACACTGTTTTCCATGCTGTGCAGATTTGGTTACAATTAATTGATAAATTAAAGTATTCAAAGTTGTCCTACAATTAATTGCATCAGTCAAATTAAGATGAGCTCTGATATGCAATACACTCTTAAAGCTTTCATACAACGATAAAAATTCAATCATATGGTCAAACTGACAAGAATTTTGCAGCAAGAGTTGCTTAAGCCACAACAGCACACCCAACCGAAATGGACATGCGATGCCACTGACATATATATATATATATATATATATATATATATATATAAAGTCAAGGATAAGAGATGGACATATAGAATACTTAACTGACAACCAAGAATAAAGAGAAAACAAGGAGGTCCCTACAAGATGGAAAGACCCATTAGAGAATCTATGGGTATAAGATTGAAGAGAAATGCTTAAGATTGAGATTGTTGGAGTCATCTTTCTGAGCTGCACTCATGAAGAAATACTGAATGAAACAAGTCCATCAAGGTAATATATATATAAAATTATTTAAAAAAATAGGAAAAACCCTTAGCTCACTCATGGTACTAATAGCTTACAACCTTTTGTGAGTGGTAATCAAAAATCACTAAAATAGTGATTGTGTTCAATGAAGAAATGAGCCCAGTCAATTAAAATATGAATGATGGTTATTCTGGTACCACAAAATTTTCATACAGGTATGTCATCACCCGAATATAGGAAGGAACGTGTAAGATGACTATGGCCTACGTGGAGCAGTGCAAGAACATCTTCCTCTTTGTGGTCCTTGCACAGACTGAACTGCCACAATTTAATTTCAGGCACTTGATTCAATAGGGCTTGTTATTATTAATATCTATTCCATGATGACTGCCACCCAGATAAAAGTTTCTGTCTTATGATGTCCCAGTAATTGATATAAGGTAAAGGTAGATGGTCGAACCTTGAGAAACAAGCTGATCTAGCTGCAGTATCTGCAACTTTGCTTCACTTAATCCCAGTGTCCCTTGGAATCCAACTGAAGCATACATCCAAATGTAACTTCAGAAAAGAGAGAGATAGAACATGTTGGATTCAAGAAAGTACTAAAGCTTGCTGTAGCTATAGACTTCTTATCACCTGCAGGAAACTCTGTGAATCTGTATATATTATTATTATTATGTGACACCTCCAGGGAGTCCAAGGACTCATTGCATGAGGGCACCCTACTTCGCTAAATACATCCTCTCCACTACTACTTAATCCTCCTATTATGACATTACTACCATCAATGCCATCTACCACCCATCACCAACAACAGTACTTTTTTGTCTACAAATCACATGTGTTCTGAAGGCTGATTTGTCTGTACGCAGGATGAAAAATCCAAGTTTCTGGGAAGGAAAAAACCGTGCTACCTCCGTATGAG